>NW_024870928.1:22500-227500 GCF_019054845.1 Dipodomys spectabilis
TGCGGGCCCGGGTGGGGGCCAGTGGCTCACCCCTGAGATCGGAGGTTCGAAGCCAGCCCCAGCGGGAAAGGCCGTGAGACTCCGATCGCCCATGAACCACCGCAAAGTCAGGCCGGCGCTGCGGCTCCGGTGGTGGAGCGCCGGCCTCGCGCGCACAGAGGCTGTGGGACGGCGCCCGGGCCTCGGGTTCGGGCCCCGGCTCAGGCGGGGGAAGTGAACTGGGCTCCGTGCGCGCGGGCGCCGCCCCGCGGCCGGCGCGGGAACTGCGGGCGCCGCCCCGCGGCCCCTGTGGGAACTGCGGGCGCCGCCCCGTGGCCCCTGTGGGAACTGCAGGCACCGCCCCGTGGCCCCTGTGGGAACTGCAGGCGCCGCCCCGTGGCTGGCGTGGGAACTGCGGGTGCCGCCCCGTGGCTGGCGTGGGAACTGCAGGCGCCGCCCCGTGGCTGGCGTGGGAACTGCGGGCGCCGCCCCGTGGCTGGCGTGGGAACTGCAGGCGCCGCCCCGTGGCTGGCGTGGGAACTGCAGGCGCCGCCCCGTGGCTGGCGTGGGAACTGCGGGCGCCCCGGCTGTCCCTGGCGCTGGGGGTCGGGTCTCTGGGCGGGTGCTGGGCCGGATCCGGGGCAGTCCTGAGGTCAGGGGTGAGGGTTGGGGGTCACTCCCCCGGGCTTCTGCTCCGTCATCTCCCGGTTCAAGCCCCCGGGCTGGGGACCCCATCCAGGCTGGGGTCCGGGGCGGTGGCGCGCGTGCGCGTGCGGGTGGTGTGCGGTGTGCGTGCGCTCCAGGCTTCCCCCCCCCCCCATGGCTGCACCGTCCACCCTGGCACCCGGACGACCCCTGAACCTGCGCGGGAGGCCCGGGGAGCGCGGCAGGAACCGGGATGGACCCCGCGCGCCCTCTGCCGGCGGGGGCGGGAGCTGCACGGCGCGGTCCCGGCGTGCCCCGCGCGCCCTCTGCCGGGCAGGGAGAGGAGCTGCACCCCGCGGTCCCGGCGTGCCCCGCGCGCCCTCTGCCGGCGGGGACGGGAACTGCACGGCGCGGTCCCGGGCCGGGCCGTGCGGAACTGTGGGTAACGCGCGGACGCGGCGGCAGCGCAGCGATCGTACCAACGTCGCAGCGGTTTATTGTTTGCGTGATAGAGATTTGTCATATAAAATATAGAGTCTTGTGGTGGGTGGCGCGGGGCGGGCCCGTCACCCCGCGGCCCGGGCCGCCGTCTCCGCCCGCGCGCCCCAGGCTGGCGCCCGCCCCGCAGCCCGCCCCGCGGCGGCGTCCCGGTGGCTGACGGGAGGTGGGCGCGTCGCGGACGTCCCGCCGGGCTGGCGGGGGCTCGGGAGAGGCCACGGCGCACGCGCGGGCCGGGGCGGGCGGGCGCGCGCAGGGTCACGCGCGTTCTCGTCTTGTGACCCCGCCCCCCGCTCAGTCTTTTCCCGCCTTTTCTTTTTTTTTTTCTAGAAAAAATACATTCCGAATGGAAGGTCCGGGAGGAGGCGGCGGAAGCTTCTGGAAGGCGGCGGGAGGGGGGAGGAGGGGGTGAATAAATAACCGACGGGACGGACTCAATAAATTAAGAAAACCAGGGCAGCGCGGCGGCTCCTCCGCCTCCGGGCGGGCCGGGTCCCGGCGGTCAGCGCGGGCCGGGCCGCGCGGGCAGCGGCGCGCCCATGAGCACGCCCGAGGCGAGCGCGGCGGGGGCCCTGGCGGCCAGGCCGGCGCCCACCATGGCGGGGAGGCTGCGGTTCCTGCGGAGCCCGGCGGGGGCGTGGCCGGCGGCGGGGGCGTGGCCGGCGGCGGGGGCGTGGCCGGCGGCGGGGGCGTGGCCGGCGGCGGGGCGGGGCTGCGTGGCCGGCGGGGACGTGGCCACGCCCAGGCGCCGCACTTTGTCCACGAGGCCGAGGCCGGCGGCGGCGGCGGGCACGCGGGCGGCGGCGGGCGCGCGCACGCTGACGTCGGTCTGGCTGGCGCGCGCGTGCACGGCGCGCAGCACGGAGCGCGCGGGCCGCGAGGCCAGGAAGGCGTCGGGCGGCGGCGGCGGCGAGGCGGGCGGCGGCGAGGCGGGCGGCGGCGAGGCGGCGGCGGCGGCGGCGGCGGGCGAGCTGGGCGGCGCGGCGGGCGGCGCGGGCCGGCGGGCGCGCGGCGAGGCGGGCGGCGCGTACACGGCCGCCGAGATGCCGCGCTCCTGCAGCAGCCGCACCAGCCCCAGCGACGTGCTGGTCGTCGTCGTGGCGTCGCGCGCGTTGGTGAAGGACTCGGCGGCGCGCACGCGGCGCGGCCTCCGCGGGGGCGCGGGCGCGGGGTGCGGCGCGGCGGACGGCGGCGTCACGGGGCCGGGCGCCGGGCCGAGGCTGCAGGGGGAGGCAGAGAGGGCAGAGGTCAGCGAGGGCAGAGGTCACGTTAGACAGGGGGACCCCCGGCCTCAGCTCCCCCACCCCCACTCGCGGCCTCCAGAGCCAGGCGCGGGGCACGGGGCAGGGGGGGATGTATTTAGGGGGGCGCCGGTGGCTCCCGCCTGTCACCCCAGCTACTCAGGAGGCTGAGATCGGAGGATCACGGTTCAAAGCCAGCCCAGGCAGGAAAGTCTGTGAGACTCTGATCTCCAATAAACCACCAGAAAACCAGAAGTGGCGCTGTGGCTCAAGTGGTAGAGCGCCCGCCTTGAGCTGAAGAGCTGAGGGACAGCGCCCAGGCCCAGAGTTCAAGGGCCAGGACTATAGAAAAGGGGGGAGTGGGGGGAAGGAGGGGAGGAGGAGGAGGAGGGAGGGGAGGGGAACCCCCTGACCTGAGCACAGCACCTGCTAGAGGCTCCATTCTGAGCAGGGGTCTGCAGTGACCAGACAAGGGGGACCCCCACCCTGGGGCCAGGGGGGTGGGTGGACAGTCCATTCCACAGCAAGCACATGGGGGGGGTTCCCCCACACAGGGGCTGACACCCCCCCCCCCATCCGTGGGTCAAACCACACAAGCCCGGGACCGGGAAGGGAGCACACAGCCGGGAACACAGTGAAAACAAGTCACAGCAGCCGCCAGGGTTAAAGAAACCAAACACACCACGACGTGGAAACGGACACGGGCCGACCACGGTCACTGTCGGCTTGCAAGAGGCAGAAAGTTCTAGACTGAATCATCCTGCCTGGCTGGCCAGCCCGCCCCCCCCCCCCCATTCTCTCTTCCTGTTCCCCCGGCTAAAACTTTAGCTCCCATCTTTTTCTGGTCCCCAGATAGGGAGCTCTCTAAAGTCTGAGGGCAGCCTGAGGCCTGTGAGATTTTTGGGGGCCCCATCACCCCAAAAATAGAGGGGCTGGGCCTATGTTATTTAAAACAAAAATTAACAGCATCTCCCTTTCCCAGATATAAGCCAGGGGAGGGGACGGCAGGATTCAAGATGGAGAAGGTAGGGATACAGGGGAGGCCTTTAGGCCATTGGCCCAACCTCTCAGCTTCGTCTGGGGTCGGTTGTGGGGTTTAAGAGTTCAGGTAAGTTAGGGGAGGTCTTTAGGTCATTGGCCCAAGCTCTTGGCTTTGTCTCAGAGCTGGCTTTGTCTTGGGTGGATAGTGGGGTTTAAATAAGAGTTCAGGTAAGTTAGGGGAGGTAGGTCATTGGCCCAAGCTCTTGGCTTCGTCTGGGGTGGGTCATGGGGTTCAGATAAGTTAGGGGATCAATCAATAGTTAGGGGGCTCGGGGCACGGCCACAGAGACACACAGAAGCTGGAGTCCCTGGATTAGTGGCGGCCACACGTGCAACACACACAGATCCTTCTGGACGCCCCTGCCAGGGCTCGGCGGGCAGGTGGGCAGGCGGCTCACCCCCGCCTCCCAACCCGCTCACTGCCTTGCCTGTGGGTTTTAGACTTTCTGCCCTATGTGTCCTTCAGCTCAACGGGGCATGGGCTGCTGCGTCGACCTCCTCACATGACCTGCGGAGAATCAGTTCATCGTTTAAGGGGTTCTGGGGGTGGGGTGCGAACTCCACTTCCTACACTCTGCATCACCTCAATTCTTGCTAGGGTCTCCTTTGTTTTTGCGGTTGTTGGTCCTGCTGGGGCTTGGGTGCTGTCCCTCAACTGTTTTTTGTTCAAGCCCAGCACTCTACAGCTTTGAGCCACAGCACCACTTCTAATTATCCCATGGTTCACAGACTTTCCTGCTCAAGGCTGGCTTTGAACCAGCGACCCTCTAGATCTCAGCCTCCTGAGTAGCTGGGATGACAGGTATGAGCCACCAGCACCTGGCTTCGTTGTTTTGTTCTTTCTTTAATTCATGCCATTCCTGGGGCTTGAACTTGGGGCCTAGGTGCTGTCCCTGAGCTCTTTCACTCAAGGCTGGTGCTCTACTACCCCTTGAACCACAGCACCACTTCTGGTTTTCTGGTGCATCATTGGAGATCAGAGTGTCACAGACTTTCCTGCCCTGCGCTGGCCTTGTTCCACGATCCTCCGGATCTCAGCCTCCCGAGGAGCTGGGATGACAGGTGTGAGCCGCTGGTGCCCGGCTTGGAGTTGGCTTCTTCTTTTTAAACGAGCCTTTTGACTGGGATCTCTCCACCACGGGACCACACTTCCCGCAGAGAGGGCCGTGCCCCGCGGCGCCGCCCACCCTCGGGAGGGAGGGCTGTCCCTTACCTTGGTGTCACCCGTGTGAGCTCATCAGAAGGGTGCAGGATGCGGCAGGTGGTGAAGGTGAAGGTGGAGTTGGTCTGTGACATGCATTTCCCGGGGTGGTGCGCTAGATTCGGGGAGGAGGGGAGGGGAGGGGGGAAATAAAACATATTCCTTGCATCCAAGTAAACCACGAGCAAAACAACCCCCAATTCCAGCACTGCCCCCCCCCCCAGATGCAAGAGGCAAAGAGGCGAGCCTTGTTAGCTGGAGGTGGGCAAGGAAGGGGAGATCCGAACTGTCCTGGGTGGAAGGCAGTCTCTCCAAAGTAAAATGTGTTGGTTTTTTTAATTTGTTGGACGCGGGGCTTGAACTCAGGGCCTGGGCACTGTCCTTGGGCTTCTTTGTGCTCAAGGCTGGTGCTCTACCACGTTGAGCCATGGTGCTACTTTCGATTTTTGAGTGCTTCATGGGAGAGAAGAGTCCCATGGGGACTTTTCTGCCCGGGCTGGCCTCGAACCGTGATCCTCCAGATCTCAGCCTCCTAAGTGGCTACCGGCATCTGGCCAGAAATAAAACACATTTTGAGGGGCACCGGGTGTGGGGAGGAAGGGAGCTCAGCTTTCCACCCAATCCAGACCAGACGTTGCTCATTAGTGGGTTAATTTGGGGAGCGGGGCAGTAGTGGATCCAGCTCAGGATTGGACAGGTAAATTTACTGTTCTGGGTAAACAGTTTCCCAGCATTTCTGCACACAGGCTGGACAGGGCTGCTTCTCAGGCCATTTTTCATTTGTTTTTCTCTTTTCTTTTTATGTTTGTCAGTAATATTGGGCTTGAACTCAGGACCTAGGCCCTGTCCTTGAACCTCTTTGGGCTCGAGGCTGGTGCTCTACCACTTAAGCCACATCTCCACTTCTGGCTTTTGGGTGGTTCCTGGGAGATAAGAGTCTCCTGGGGAACTTTTCTGCCCGGGCTGGCTTTGAACTGCGATCCTCTAGATCTCAGCCTCCTGAAGTAGTGAGAATGGCAGGAGTGGGCCAAGGGCACCCGGCAGGCTTTGCTTTGTTACCAGTTTTTTTCCACTGGCAAACGCATTGCCAAAATGTTGCCCAGGGCCAGGCGGTGGGAGAGGGAGGTCTTTGGCTCCTGGAAGGCAGGGGCAGGAAGGGGGGGAATTCCGGGATTAGCTGGTTCCACTACCATGCCTGTCACTACCATGGCAGAAGGCGGCGACCACAGTACCTCAGAACAACAACAACCCGGCGAGGGTTTAGACTGGGGAGGGGGGGTCCCCTTGGGTGGCCACAGCTCAGGAGCAGAATCCAGTCTGATCCCTGAATCTCCCCAGTCTAGACTCTCTCTCCCCCGCCTGCTGTTTAGCCATGTTCAGAATGGCTGATTTCTACAGAAACCAAGATGGCAGCATGGACGACCGCCTCCATTTGTAAATGTTTAAGTATTTCTCTCTCTTCTGGGGTGAGAACTGAGGCTGCACACAGGCCCTGCAGCTCTCCCTTGGCCATCCTTTGCTTCTTTAGTTTAATCGTGCTTTCTGGCTTCACTTGAGCCACACCGCCTCCACTTCCAAGTTTTGGTTTGGTTTGGTTTTGGGGGGGGGAGACACGTAAAAGCATCTGGAGGACTTTCCTGCCCCAGGGCCCTGGCTTTGAACCGTGCTCTCCAGCTCTCAGCCTTCGAAGGGAGCTGGGGAGATGGGCACCGAGTGGCCGCCCCACCCCACCCCCAGACACCCCACAGATGGTGGTGGTTGTTCCTATGGCTAACGGCCGAGTGAGGCATGCGTGCGGGAATGAACTGGGGAGCCAGCGGGGGACAGGGATCTACAGGAGACATCACGATCACTGCGGAGGGGGGGAGGCATCCATTCAGAACTCAACCAGCATCGTGGGGGGAAAGAAAAAGAAGAAGGAAGAGAAAGAACAACAACGTGGCATCTACAAGCATGCACAAGGAAAGGGCAAGGAGGAGCTGGCCCTGCCCTCCCCACCCCCACCCCACCCCGGCAGCTAGTTCAACTCCCAGAGACAGACTTTCCAGAACAATCAGAAAACAGATGAGGATTTTTTTTCCAGAGGCCAGGGGGATTCAAAGGCTGAGAGCTAGAACCTTCTAGCTCTTTATTGGTGAATTTTCCCTCTTGGGTTGGATTTTAAAAGACAAAAGGAAAAAGGAAAAAAAAAAAGAGCACAAACCAAGAACTAAGAGATACAACAACAAATACACGAGAATGTCGAGGAGAAATGAAGTTTGTAAAGTGAGGGCAGACAAGGGGGAAGGAAGGAAGGAAGAGGGTGACAGACCAAGAAGGGATTGTAGCCCAACTGTACAACTACTCAATAACCATAATAATGATAAGAATAACGTAGAGACATAAATTGAAAGCAGGGTGGAAAAACCAGAAAATAATAATAATAGTGATACAAGCCCTGGCCCCTGGACGGGTGGCTTGTACCCCCTGAGAACAGATACTTAGCCATCAGGGAAGGACCATGTAGAAAACAGCAACACACACACACACACAAAAAACAGCCTTTATGAATCCTGGTATTTCCCAAATAAGAACACAATGGCTTTTGGGACATGGGATGATGAATGAGAGAAAATTCTGGAGGAAAATTGGGAAATAAAAAAAAAAAAAACTATAAGGTAAAGTGAACTATACAATCATGATTTTCCGACTGCAGGAAGGATCTAGAAACAAAAGCAACAGAGGAGCCCCCAAAGAAGCGTTTCCTCCCTCCCCGCCCCCAATAAACAGGAATGATGGGAGTTAATTTGGAAAAGGCAGGAAGAGAGAGATGGATGGGACAGACCCCCTGGAGAGAGACTGAATGGAAATCCACAAGGACACCACGGTTAGGAGAGAGACGGACATTTAAAAAAAAAAAAACAAATTAAAAGAAAAAATACAAAGCGAGGCTAGATGTTAAAAAAAAGTCCTTGAAACCCAAGGTGAAGATTACAACCCACCAGGCGCGCACACACACACACACACACACACACACACACACACACACACACACACACACACTGCTTGTCTCCATGAGGTGTTCGAGTCCCCTGATTGCACCACAGATCATGATCTGAGCAGTTGCCCATCTGACCCCAGAGGGCTGGGGCAGGGTGGGGGAGAAGAGGAGGCTGCTAAAAAAAATCACAAGTTCACCCAATCACAAGTTCACCACCACCACCACCACCACCACCACCAGTTTGCCAAGATCGACAGCTTTCGCAGATCGATGGCGCTCAGAGAGGATGGGCGGGACGGACGCGTGCCTGCACAGGCTCTCCACGGGTCACCTTGGGTGGCGGCCGGGTGGTGGCTGCGGGGCGCTCCCTTGGGAGAAATGAACACGGACATGGTGAGCGGAAGGGGATGCGGAGGGCCAAGAGCTCCTTGGCCTTTACCACTGCCACCCCCTCGTCACCACCCCTCCAGGCTGCCACCCCCTTTGCCTGGGGTGCTCACTTCAGCCCTTCTGTGTCATGGCCGGGTTTCCAACTCCCAGGGTGCCCTGCTCTCTCTCTGGCTGGCTGGCTTTGCTTAGTCGAGGGAGGCCTGGTGCCCTCACCACTTAAGCCATGCCTCCAGTCCAGCCTTTTGCTGGGTGGTGGTGGTGGTCAAAATTGGGAGGGAAAGAGTCTCATAGATTTTTTTTGTGGGTTTTTTTTTGTTGTTGTTGTTGTTCTCTGCCAGGGGTTGGCTTTGAACGGCAATCTTCAAGATCTCAGACTTTTTTTATTTTTGCCAATCCTGGGGTGTGAACTCAGGGCCTGGGCGCTGTCCCTGAACTGCTTTTGCTCGAGGCTGGCGTTCTACCACTTGAGCAACAGCGCCACTTCTGGTTTGAGTTGTTTGTCAGACATGAGTCTCACAGCGTTTCCTGCTGGGGCTGGCCTCGAACTGTGATCCTCCAGCCCTCAGCCTCCTGAGTAGCTAGGATGACATCGGTGTGAACCACCAGCACCTGGCTGGACCTCCTCTTTGTTTTTCTCCTTTTTAGCAGCCTCTCTCCTGTCTCCCAGCTTTGGGGCTCTGTGGGGCCCCCGGCACCTCCAAGAGGAGAGGAGAGAGAAGAAGTTGGGGCTGCATGTGTGGTCTACACCAACAAGCAAACCCCAAAACAAAACAAAACAAAAAAAACAGATCAGAGCTGCACAGTGGACACGCAACCACTCCCCACGCGGGACACACAGGGACACGGACAGAAGCGACAGGACAAGAGCACCACTGCGACAGAAGAGAGAGGTGAGAATGGCCCAGGCCGCTGCTCCTGGGAGCGGGTGAAGTGGACAGGGCTCGTGGGGGGGCCCTCACCAGACCCCTCCTCCTCCTCCTCCTCCTCCTCCTGCGCGGCGGTCGGCTCCCGCAGCTCCTCGGAGGACGCCTGAGGCCGGCGGGGGTAGCTTCGGCCGCCGGCCAGGGGCGCGGGGGTCCAGGGCCTCTCCTCACCTGAGGCCTCGGGGCGGCGCTGGGCGGGCGTGGAGGTAGCTGGGCCCCGGAGGGGCAGGTGGTCACCTGTGTCGTCTTCCTCCAGGTCATTCAGGCTGTACACCTCAACCAGGTCCACGTCCAGTGTACGGAAGCCCTTGGTGACCACCCCGGGCCGGGGGTCGAGGATGCCCCCCAGATGAGGCTGTGCCAGCTGCTGCCAGTGGTGCAGAGTGGCGGAACCTGCCAGAGGAGGAGGAGGGGGAGGAGAGAAAATGGGGAGCGGGGTGAGCGTGGCCCAGACCCCTCAGAAGCACCCCCGAGTGGGTGAATCCTGACACTGCATGCACAGGGGCACTGCAGGCCAGGGTCATCTGGCCAGCAAGGCCGACTGCTATACCCTGCCCCGCCAGGAGGGGGGGCTGGGGAGCTGTTTCCCCCCACATACACTTTTTTTAAATTAAATGAATACTATACTATGCTATGTGTCTGTAAGAGAGACGAGAGAGACAAAAACAGAGAATCTCCTAGGTCTGAACTCAGGTCCTGGGCACCATCTTGGAGCTTCTTTTGCTTAAGGAGAGTGCCTCGACCACGTGAGCCATGGCTCCACTTCAGGTTTTCTGGTGGTTCATTGGAGATCAGAGTCTCATGAGCTTTCCTGACTTTGAACCGCGATCCTCAGCTCTCAGCCTCCTGAGCAGCTGACAGGTGTGAGCCACAGGTGCCTGGCTGCTTTTTTTTTTTTTTTTTTTTTTAAAGATCAGCATCTCTCTTTGTAATTGGAATGTGCTGTCTGTCCTTGTCCTGTGGAAATCTTGCGAGGTCAGATGGCGACACGAGGCTGCCAGCGTTGTTTAAAGGCCCCAGCGCAACGCGCGTCCGGCTGCCACAAATCAGCAGACAGACCACAAAAATAAAGCGGGTGAGACCAACGCTGAGGGCGAGCGCCACACACACACACACACACACACACTCACACACACACACACACACACACACACTCACACACATTTGCAAAGTGCAGACTCGCAGTATTCTTTTGCATGGAGAAGTGCAATGCAGAATTGTGAACAACCATCTCAAACATGTATGGGTTCTCAGGCTCAGAGACAGAAACGACACAGCCGTGAAGGCGAGGGGCGGTGAACAGGGTAGCTCCTGACAGCACTGGCTGTGGGCACAGGGAGAAGTTTATATACCCAAAGAGAGAGACAAAAATGAATAGGAAAGAGAAGGAAGGAGAAAGGAAGAGAGAGAGAAAAATGGAAGGAGAAAGAAAAAAGGAAGGAAAGGAGAAAGGAAGAAAGAAGAGGAAATAAGGAAGAAGGGGTAAAAAAGGAAGAAATGAATGAACGGAGAAAGAGAAAGGAAGGAAAAAGAAAACAGGAAAGGAAGAAGGGAAAGAAGGAAAGAATCAATGGAGGAAAAAAAGCAATGAAGGAAAGAAAGAAAGGAGAAAGGAAGAAAGAAGAAGAAATAAGGGAGAAGGGGAAAGAAAAAGGAAGAAATGAATGAACGGAGAAAGGAAGGAAGGAAGGAAAAAGAAAAAAGGAAAGGAAGAAGGAAAGAATCAATGGAGGAAAAAAGCAATGAAGGAAGGAAAAGAGAGAAAGGAGGAAGAAATAGAGGAAGGAAGGAAGGAAGGAAGGAAGGAAGGAAGGAAGGAAGGAAGGAAGGAAGGAAGGAAGGAACAGCGCAAGGAAAGGAGGAACAGTGGAAAGGAAGAGCGAAGGGAAGGAGGAAACAGCGGGAGGCCAGCGAGCTGGCCCCGCCCATCGCCCCGCCCCTCCAATCAGAACGCGCGCGCTCTGCGCATGCTCGGAGAGCCATTTAAAGGTCCAGCCGCTGGGGCCTGGGAGGGAGAGGGCGGCGGGTGCCCGCGCCCCGGGGTTCGCCCGCCCGCCCGCCCGCCGCGGTCACCTTCCAGCGGCTTGACGATCTGCAGCTTCTCGGGCAGGAAGCAGCGGCTGCCGAAGGACATGGCGGAGCCGGCAGTGAGCGCGCCCAGCGAGGCCAGGCTCCCGGAGGGCGAGGGCGGCCCCTCGGCCAGCCGCCGCAGCTTCCGCTCCTGCTCCTCCTCGAAGAAGCGCCGCTCCGACAGCAGGTTCTCCCGCCGCAGCGACAGTCGCCGCAGCGCCGTCTCCAGGTCGTGCGAGCCCGGCGTGCCCGGCGTGCCCGGCTTCTTCCCGAGCTCTTCAGCCCTGCGTGAGGGGCGGGGCCGACGTGAGGGGCGGGGCCAGCTGCGGGGCGGGGCCTGCTGGCAGGGGGTGGGGTGAGGGGCGGAGTGGACAGGTGAGGGGCGTGGTCGGCGTGAGGGCGGGGCCAGCTGCGGGGCGGGGCCTGCTGGCAGGGGGTGGGGTGAGGGGCGGAGCGGACATGTGAGGGGCATGGTCAGCGTGAGGGGCGGGGCCGGCATGAGGGGCGGGGCGAGCCTGGCGTGAGGAGCGAGGCTGGTGTGAGGGGCGGAGCCGACAGGGGGAGGTGGCGGGGAGGGGCGGGGCCGGCGTGAGGGGCGGGACCACCAGGGGGAGGTAGTGAGGAGGGGCGTGGCCGACAGGGGGCGGGGCTACTGGTAGAAGGAGGAGTGGTGCTAGAATGAGGGGCATGACCACCAGGGGGCAGGATATGGCTGGTGGGCGTGGCCGGGGGCGTGGCCTGGTCGGCAGGGGGCGGCGTAGGAAGTGGCGTAGTGAGGTGGGTGTGGCCTGCAGAGAAGTGGCCAGTGGAGGGGGGCGGGACGAGGGGCGTGGCCAGTGTGGGGAGAGCCACTGGCAGCACTGGTGTGTATGTGGTGGTGTCGTGTGCATCTGCACGTGTATGTCGGTATGTGGTGTGTATGTGTTGCGTGCATTTGTGCATCTATGTCTATAGAGGTGCATCTACATATATGTGTGTGCATGTGTGTGTGCAGGTCTGTGTACGTGCATGTGTGTGCATATAGGTCTGTGTGTGACTGTACATGCCGGTGTCTATGCGTCTTGTGTGTATTGTGTGTCTCTGCGTGTGTGTGTGTGCGTGCCATGTATATTCATGTGTTGTGCATCCTGCATTCGGCTCAGTAACACAGCGGGGCTGGCCGGGGGGTGCTGGTGTGTGCCTGTGTATTTACCTGCGTGGTGTGTGCACGTGTGTGCCCGTGTGTGGAGGCTAGGGTGTAAGGATGGCGGGTGGAGGCTGGCCCGGCTCGCTCACCCCAGCTCGGCAGCCTCGGTCTCCAGGATGAGGCTGTTGGTCCTGTTGTCCAGCAGCACGTTGCCCACGTCGCTGCCGTAGAAGCTGGACCGCGGGGTGCTCACGCAGCTGGACAGCAGGGAGCTCATGGCGGAGGACTGGTTGGAGCCGGGGATGTTCATGGGGGACGGGGTGAGGGATCTCTGCTTCACCACCTGGTTCATGTTCCGCACCGCCTCAAACACGCGCTTCTGGTGGCTGCGGGGCACGGGAAAGCAGCCGGTGACCGGGGAGTCACAGCTGGGCGGGCGCCCGGCCGCGCAGGAGCAGGCTGAGATCTGGAGGATCGCAGTCCGAAGCCAACACGGCAGGAAAGTCTGTGAGACTCTTATCTCCCATGAACCAGCCAAAAGAACACAACAAAACTAAAATGGGCTTACAGTGGTAGAGCGCTACTAGCCTTGAACAGAAAAAGCTCAGGGACGGAGCCCCAGGCCCTGAGTTCGAGCCCAACGCTTCCTCCCACCAACCAGGGCACAAAAATAAATAAATGTCCTCTAGGACCAGTTCTGCGTTGCCCCTTGGGTGCTGAGGCCTTCATTCACAGTAGGAAATCAGAAACCAACCTCCACATTCTAATCTGCCCAACATTCTAATCTGCAGCGTTGTACTTAGGTGACATATTGTAGCCAGTGTGGTAGCTCACGCCTATAATCCCAGCTACTTGAGAGATAATAAGAGGAGGGTTGAAGTGTGAGACCAGCCCCATGTCTCAAAAAATAAAACATATATAAATAAAAAAGACAAGAGTAGCAGCACATGCCTGTAATCCCAGCTACCTGGGAAACAGAAATAGAAGGATTAGTTCTAGAAATAGTTCTAGGCTAGCCCTTCGACCAAAGTTGAGACTTTCAAAGGAAAAAAAAAATGGTCTAGGGGTGTGACTCAAGTGGTCCAGCACCTAGCCCTGTGGTACCTTAGTACCTGACAATAAATAAATGGGGACCAGGAAAAACAAATCACAGTTACAACAATTTGCTATGGGGCTGGAGCATGGGGATAAGGGACATATACTACTGCTAGCTTTGTGTGTGTGTGTGTGTGTGTGTGTGTGTGTCTGTGCACACCAGTCCTGGGCTTGAACTCAAGACCTAGGTGTTATCCCTGAGCTTTTGTGCTCAAGGCTGGTGCTCTACCATTTAACCCAACACCTCCACCTCTGGCTTTTGTTTTTTTACTGGTTCATTGGAGATAGAGTCTCTGGATTTTCCTCCCCACCCTCCCCCCAAACCCCCTCCAGGCCTGACCTCCAACCTTGATCCTCAGATCTCAGCCTCCTGAGTAGCTAGGATGGACAGGCTGCTTATCTTTCTGAAGTTGGGCTCACGGTCTCGAACTGTAGCACGACTCAAGGAGACTGAGATCCGGAGGATCGTGGTTCAAAGTCAGCCTGAGTGTTAACACCTGCCTATAGCTTTTGAACAACGCCCCCCCCCCCCCCCCCCCCCCGGCTCACTCTTGAGCCAGGTCTCTGGAAAGTTCAGAAGTCTTAGAAAACCCACGGGGCCCCTACGTGATATCCGGAGCGTCCGGGTCCTCGAGCTGCAGTTCCTTGCGCATGCTCCCCTCGATCTCGGCCGCCAGGGAGTCCTGGGGGGGGGGCAGAAAGCAACATATTGGTGAGCCCACCCAGAAGGACGTTCTGTCTGAAACAGGGGTGCAGGCGGCCGGGAGCGCCTCCCAAGCGGAAGCCTCGCACTTTTGCTTAGCTTTTTTCTTCTTTTTTTTTAGCTCTACCAATTCTGAACCACACCTCCACTTCTGGCTTTTCGCTGCTTCCTTGGAGATAAAAAGAAGTCTGGGGGGGGGGGGGGCAGGTTAGCTGAAGTCTGTCATCCCGGCTACTCAGGAGGCTGAGATCTGGAGATCGCCGTTCAAAGCCAGCCCGGGCAGGAAAGTCCGTGAGACTCTTATCTCCAATAAACCTCCAGAAATAAACCTCCAGAAAACTGGAAATGGTGCTGTGGCTCAACGTGGTAGAGCGCTGGGCTTTTGCCAAAAGGCCCTGAGTTCAAGCCCCACTATCAACGAATGAATGAATGAATGAGTGAATGAATGAATGAAAACTTGAAATGGCAATGGCCGAGGTCAGGAGGTCAAGGCGGGAGGAAGGATCTAGAAGGGAGGCTGGGCTCACCATCGGGAAGAGGCCCAGCGAGTGGTAGCGCCTGGATGTGGTGTTGGGCATGGTCTTGTTGCGCAGGTTCTTCAGCTCCTCCTGCGCTTCGTGGAGCATCTCCATGCACTCGGCATACTTGTCCTCCAGCTCCCGGAGCTGCGGGCAGGAAACACGCGCATGCCTGTGAGCAGCCAGGTGCACACGCCTCCCCTCCTCCGCACCCCCCACCCGTGAGAGCTCAGACATAGAGCGTTAGCCCTGAGTACAAGGGCTTGAACGGTAGAGCATTAGCACTGAGCACAAGGGCTTGAGCGGTAGAGCATTAGCTCTGAGCACCAATGTTCAGACGGTAGAGCGTTAGCTCTAAGCATAAGGGCTTGAGCAGTAGAGTGTTAGCCCTGAGCACCACGGCTTAGACGGTAGAGCACTAGCTCTGAGCACAAGGGCTTGCGTGGTAGAGCATTAGCTCTCAGCAGCAAGGCTCAGACGGTAGAGCATTAGCTCTGAGCACAAGGGCTTGAGCGGTAGAACATTAGCTCTGAGCACAAGGGCTTGAGCGGTAGAGTGTTAGCCCTGAGCACCAAGGCTTAGACGGTAGAGCATTAGCTCTGAGCACAAGGGCTTGCGCAGTAGAGCGTTAGCTTTGAGCACCAAGGCTCGTGCAGTAGAGCGTTAGCCCTGAGCACAAGAAACTCAGAAGAGACCTTGGGATGGATCACATTCAGGGCCTATCTGGGGGGCTGGGGCCGACCCCCCATCCCCGGTCTGAGGCCCCGATGACACAGGGCTGGAGCATGTACCTCGGCTGTAAGCTGACGCTGGGCATCTTTGGCGGCCCCCAGGTGCTGGACCAACTCCTCATTTTCCACGGCACACTGGACTCAGCAAAGACAAGGCGTGTTCGTGGGTAAGGTGCTGTGGCCTCTGGTGGCTGGGGACCCTGTGGACCCATTGCCCTTCCCCCACCAAACGTGGGCCTGAGCCCACAGGAAGTGTGCACCCCCCACCCTTCTGTGGGTGCAGAGTCTTTCTATTTCTTCTCCTCCTCATCCCTCCTTTCCTGTGTTTCCTCATTCCCCTAGGATCCAGAGGATCGAGGTCCTGAGCCCTCATCCATTCTGCTGCTCTAGCAGTTCCTTGCATTTTCGACCTCACCAGCTTCTTCCCCCTGAACCCCAGAGCTTTCCTGCCACCCCAAAGCCTTCCCTCGGGTCATCCGCCCATCATCCCAGCCACTCAGGAGGCTGAGATCTGGAGGATCGTGGTTCTAAGCCAGCCCAGGGAACCAAGAAAAGTCCGTGAGACTCTGATCTCCCATGAGCCACCAGAAAACCAGAAGTGGGGCCATATATGGCTCAAAATGGTAGAGCACCAGCCTTGAGTGAAAAGCAGCTCAGGGACAGCGCCCAGGCCTTGAGTTCAAGCCCCCCACGACCGACAAACAAAACAAGAAGCAAACAAAGCGGTTACTGCTTTGGCCTTCTTCTGCAAGTCCACGATCTGGGAGAGCAGGTGCGTGATCTCCTCCTGCTGGCGGGCGGCGTCTTCCGTCTTCTTGGCCAGTTCCTCTGAGATGCTGGCGATCTGCACGTTTGCATCTCCTGGGACCAGAGAGGGAGAAAAACAAATCACAGGAGGGGCTGAGTTACAGGGAAAAGTGCACCAAGTGAGTGAAAAAGGATTTGCTCTACCACTTGAGCCACAGCGCCACTTCTGGTTTTCTGGTGGCTCCTGGGAGAGAAGAGTCTCACGGACTCTCCTGCCCAGCCTTGGCTTTGAACCGCGATCCTCTCGATCTCAGCCTCCCAAGTAGCTGGGATGACAGGCAAGAGCCACCAGCGCCTGGCGATTTTTTACACATTGTTAACAAGCTGGGCTTTTTCTTATCTCTGAGCCTCGAGTAGACATGAAATCATCCCCATATTCCAATACAAAGCCAAAGTGGAAATCCTCTATCAATCTCAAGGAGAAAGGCTGATCAAGACAAGGGGGAAGCCGGGCGCCCACAGCTCACGCCTGTCATCCTAGCTATTCAGGAGGCTGAGATATGGAGGATTGCGGTTCGAGACCAGCCCGAGCAGGAAGATCTGTGAGACTCTCATCTCTAATGAAGCACCAGAAAATGAAGTGGCGCTGTGGCTCATAGTGGTAGAGCCCTTGCCTTGAACACAAAACCTTAGGGACAGTGCTCAGGTCATGAGTTCAAGTCCCATGACCAACCCAAAAAGAAAAAAGAGAGAAAAGAGGGAAAGATGTCTCACAGGGTCAGGAGAAGCTTCTAGATCTAAAAAGACCACAGGCGGGCAAGGATGATGTTGGTGAAATTTAAAGCCAGGGCAGGCGGGGAATTCCGAGAGACAGTTTTATCTCCAGTAAAACAGCAAAAAAAAAAGAGCCAGAAGCGGAGGCGTGGCTCAAGGGGTAGCGCACCATCAGCCCCAAAATAAACAGAACAAAAGGAGGGTGCTGGGGGCCAGGGGGTCCACAGATACGCACTCAGCTCCTTCACGCAGTCGCTGACCAGCTGCTGCTCCTTCTCTTCGTAGGTGATGGTCTCTGTCTTCAGCTGGCAGGCCTGGGGAGGGGAGGGGGGAAGGGGAGGGAGAATGGGGGGGGGGGGGTGAGGGCTACAGCATGGGCCAGGGCCCACACCTCCGGCCAGGGCCTGAGGAGCTGCCCGCCAACCAACCCTTGTGAACACGCTCAAATGTACAAAAGCGCCGCTCGCTCCCTTCCCCGGCCACCAGGGGGCGACACGCGGGACCAAGGAAATAGGAGTGTTGACGGCTGATTTTCCTCCCTGTCTGTCTCGCCCGGCTCACAGTATGCCCGTGGTGTGGTGGCACCGAGGAGCCTGCCCGGCCCAGGGGGGCTGAAGCCGGGTAAGCAAGGCCAGTCGTGTGATCATATGAGCTAGCTAGTGTTAACTGTGCAACTACTACATGCCAGGCGATACAAGACGCCATATATATATGGTTTATATGCCTACATTCATAACATATATGGTATTTCTACTTTACGTCTTTACGTTTACATATTTTATGTATTATATATAATTATACGTACTGACAATGTCTTACCTGTGGTGAAATAACCACAAGTTATTTATATAGATGATGTATATCTTTGTTTATATATGAGAAGTATTTACATTTTAGGTATTTACATTTAGCTACTTTATACATTTATGAAATGGTATAAAATATTTCACCTGTGGTCAAAGGACCCCAGGTTATCTACGTATATTTGCAACCTATATTTACATTTTGTGTGTTTGCGCTTATGTAGCTTATAGAATAATATATATATTTCACCTATACTGAGGTAAGCGCAGGTGATTTGTATAGATGACGTCTAAAGCGGGGCGCCGGTGGCTCCCGCCCGTCATCCAGCTACCGAGGAGGCTGAGATTTGAGGATCGTGGCTCAGAGCCAGCCTGCGCAGGCAGGAGAGTCTGTGATTGGGGGGGGGGGGGGGGGGGCACCGCACCTCAGATCGGAGGACTACATTCTCTTCTTCCAGATCTTTCAGCTTCTTCTGCAGCGAGTCTAGGTGGAAGTAGTTCTGCACGGAGGATGAGGACTCGTTCCTCTTCAGCCTGCGGGGGGAAGATGGCCGCGTGTGAGGGAGGGGCCGTGGGCATGGGTTTGGGGTTTTTTTTTTTCCCTCCAGACCCGTGGTCGCCTTGTAGGGACACCCGGGATTAAAGCATAGAATGTTCCAGAAGCTTAGTGGAGTGGATGGCTTTTGTTTCATATTAAATCATGTATGTTAGTGGGGCTGGGAAGGTGGCGGCCCTGGGTTCAAGTCCTCAGGACCACATCCACAGAAAAAGCTGGAAGTGGCGCTGTGGCTCAAGGGGTAGAGTGCTAGCCTTGAGCAAAAGCAGCTCAGGGACAGCGCTCAGGCCCTGAGTTCAAGCCCCAGGACTGATTAAAATATAATAATATATTTGATTATTTTAGACTAAATAATTTATTATTTCATGTGTGCAGTATAATCAATTAGTATTGTTCTGAATTAGTTACAACTACATTGTGTTCTAATTGTAATATAATAACAACATAATTATGATACTTACAACTGTATAATAACATGCTAAAAATTATGGTTTTTTTTTTCTTTTTTTTTGGGGGGGGGGGTCCGGTCGTGGGGCCTGAACTCTGGGCCTGGGCGCTGTCCCTCAGCTCTTCAGCTCAAGGCTAGCACTCTACCACTTGAGCCACAGCGCCACTTCCGGCTTTTTTCTTTTTGCTTATGTGGTGCTGAGGAATTGAACCCAGGGCCTCATGCTTGCAAGGCAAACGCTCTACCACTGAGCCACCTTCCCAGCCCCAAAATAATGTAGATTATATGTGTTAATTACTCTTGTTTTAATGTAGTTACTACCAGTTACTATTGCTACAATATAATGCAATATAAATATATTATAATTATGTAGTAACATACTTACTATTTTTTTTTTTTTTGGGTCCAGTCATGGGGCCTGAACTCTGGGCCTGGGCGCTGTCCCTCAGCTCTTCACCTCAAGGCTAGCACTCTACCTCTTGAGCCACAGCACCACTTCTGGCTTTTTTCTTTTTGCTTATGTGGTGCTGAGGAATCGAACCCAGGGCCTCTGGCATGCAAGGCAAGCGCTCTACCACTGAGCCAACTTCCCAGCCCCGTAACATACTTACTATTATTGCAATATGAAACATAATACAATGCAAATATAACTTATTATATGTTTGTATTATATAATATGACATATAGTTTATTATATCTATAATCATATAATTACTATTATTGATTGCCATTATTGCTATATAATTCAAATACAATATAAATATACTATGTAATTGATAGTATATTACAATTATTCCTACTTATTATTATATAATAATTACTGTGTTCATTACTATTATTATTCCATGAAAACATTATTACTGCTATTGTTATCTTGTGTGTGTGAGTGTGTGTGAGTGTGTGTGTGAGTGAGTGTGTGTGTGTGAGTGTGTGTGAGTGTGAGTGTGTGTGTGTGTGTGTGTGCAGATATTGGACAACAACCTTAGCTTTGTCACTCAAGGCTGGTGCTCCGTCTCTTGAGCTGTCATCCTAGTTGACTAAGGAGGCTGAGATCCAGAGGATCACGGTTCAAAGCCAGCCCGAGCAGGAAAGCCCGAGAGACTCTGATCTCCAATGAACCACCAGAAAACCGGAAGTGGCGCTGTGGCTCAAGTGGTAGAGCGCTAGCCTTGAGCTGAAGAGCTGAGGGACAGCGCCCAGGCCCAGAGTTCACACACATGCACGCGCGCACGCGCGCGCACACACACACACACACACACACACACACACACGGCGGAGGGAGAGCCGCCCCCGAGGGCCAGGCTCTGACAGTCCCATTGCCATGCTGGGTCTGTGGTGTTGGGGATCCGGCCCGGGACACACTGCACCCCACCCAGCGCCGGGGCCCCGGGCGCTCACGGCGTGGAGCACACGGACTCGGGCTCGCTCTCCTCGGCCGCGCTGGTGTAGAACTGCAGCAACTCGTCCTTCATGGACAGCTCGTGGCGGAGCTGGGATACCTGTGCGGAGACACGGGGCAGGTCGAGGGTGTGTGTGAGTGTGTCCTGGGGCTTGAACTCGGGGCCTGAAGGCTGAGGTTCTTCACTCGAAGCTGGTGCTCTACCACTTGAACCACGCTGCCACTCCCAGCTGGCTTTTTGTGTTGGTTAAGTGGAGATCAACAGTCTCACAGACTTTCCTGCCCGGGGCTGGCTTTGAACCACGATCCTCCGGATCTCAGCCTCCTGAGTAGCCGGGATGACAGGGGTGAGCCAGCCACTTGGCCCCCAGGTAGTCTGGCTGAGCATGGAGGGTGTGGTTGGAGTCTGGATTGAGGGCAGAGGGCTGTGCCCGCCTCCTCCCTGCCCCCTCCCCCCCAAATCCTCCCCCCCCCCCCCCGCCCCCCCCACCCTCACCTCCTCTCGGATGTGCTCCACCTGCTCCTCCAGCAGCTCATTTCTCTCCGTCAGCGTCTTGTTCTTCTTCAGCAATGACTGGCCGATCCGCGCCGCCAGCTCCAGGTCCCGCTCTTTCTGCGGAAGGAGCAGGGGAGAAGCTGGGGCCCAAGACCGACCGACTTGACCAACCCGCCAAAAGCCCGGTGCAGAATGCACGCCAGGGCTCACGCCTGCCGTCCCAGCCGCGCAGGAGGCTGAGATCCGGAGGATCGCGGTTCAAAGCCAGCCCCGGGCAGGAAAGCCTAAGACTGCTATCTAAGCAGCAAAAAAACAACAAAAACAACACTTCAAGTGGAGCTGTGACTCAAGTGACAGGGGCCTTTTGGGGGGGAGGGATAAGGTGCAGGGGAGCCAAGCAAGAGTTTAAGCCCAGTACCCACAGAGATAGACAGACAGACACACAGACAGACACAGATAGACAAGCAGATAGGTAGGCAGACAGATACATATGTACATACATACATATATACATACACAGATTCAGACAGACACACAGGCAGACAGATACACAGACAGAAATATATACATACATACACAGACACAGATAGGCAGACAGGCAGATAGATATATAGACAGGCAGACAGACAGAGAGACAGATAAATACATACATATATACATACAGTCAGACACAGACTGACAGGCAGATAGATAGATAGACAGATGGATGGACAGATGGACAGACAGACAGATAGATAGGTAGATAGGTAGGTAGGTAGGTAGATAGATAGACAGACAGACAGACAGACAGATAGCTGAATGGATGGATGGATAGATGGATAGATAGATAGACAGACAGACGGATGGACAGACAGACAGATAGATAGGTAGATAGGTAGGTAGGTAGGTAGATAGATAGATAGACAGACAGACAGACAGATAGACAGACAGACAGATAGCTGAATGGATGGATGGATAGATGGATAGATAGATAGACAGACAGACAGACAGCTGTATGGATGGATGGATATAGATAGATAGATAGACAGACAGACAGACAGATAGCAGACAGGAAAGGAAAAGAGAGAGAAAGAGGGAGGATAGGAGGGAGGGAGGGAAGGAAGGAAGGAAGAAAGGAGGGAGGGGGGAGGGAAGGAAGAAAAGAAGGCAGGAAGGAAGGCAGGAAGGAAGGGAGGGAGGGAGGGAGGGGAGGCAGGGGAAGGAGGGAGGGGGGAGGGAGGGAAACCCCCTGGGCAGGGTGCACTGTTTCCAACAGCAACCAGGAAGGAAGAGGCATTCACGAATGGTGTGGGTCCTAGGAAATAAGGTTATCAGACTGGTCCTTTCCTTCCTGGGGAAACTGAGGCAAGCACAGGACAGGACCAGCACGCCCCCTCCCTCCCTCTGGGCTGGCTTGAGCCAGCCCGGCCCTGTTCACCGGGGAGCTTGACTTGGCACCGCCACGCCACGCCACAAGCCGACTGACTCATTCTCCCCAGCACCCAACCGTGACTCAGGCCCCGCGGGAGGGAGGGGGGAGGGGGGGAAGCCCTGTCGTAAAAGAGGGGGTGGTGGCGGACTCCACCAGCCACAACAAAGCAGAGGGAACCCTCCTTCAAACTCACACCCAAGCCGAGTGCGGTGGCTCCCTCCTGTCATCCCTGCCACTTGGAGAGGCTGGGATCTGGAGGTCCGTGGTTGGAGGCCTGGGCTGGGAATGTCACCCCCCCACCCCTTCCCATGAGACTCTTCTCTCCCACAAAGCACCCAGAAAAACCAATAATGGCGCTGTGGCTCAAAGTGGTAGAGCGCTACCCTTGAGGAAAAAAAGCAGCTCCCAGGCCCTGAGTTCAAGTTCCAGGACTGGCAAAGAAAAAAGAATTCACTGGAAGAAAGCCAGGCTCTAGAGGCTCATGCCTGCCATCCCAGCTACTCAGGAGGCTGGGATCTGAGGATCATGGTTCAAAGCCAGCCTGGGCAGGAAAGTCTGTGAGACCCTCATTTCCAAGGAACCACCAGAAAGCTGGAAGTGGCGCTGTGGCACCAGCCTTGAGCAAAAGAAGCTCAGAGGCCACGCCCAGGCCCTGAGTTCAAGTCCTGGAACTGTCACCAAAAAAAAAAAGGGTTTAGGGAAATTTCTTTGGATTTTTTTAAATGTATTTGCTGTGTGACTACCAAAACTCTGCATAATAATAAAAAAAAAAAAATCCGTGACTAAAGGCAGACCCTCCTGGACTGGGGCAACAGGAACTGACCATCATCAATGACAGACAGCTCCGTCCAGGGCTCACCTCCTCGAGAAGCCGTGTGACCGCATCTAAGTCGCTGTATGTTTTAGTCATCTGGCCAACTCTCTCAGCACATAAAACTACGAGAAACAGGGGGGGGAAAAAAATCCAGTGAGATCCCAGGCACCCCAAAACCTATCAGCCGAAACATCATGTCCAGCCGGGCGCCGGTGGCTCACACCCATCATCCTTGCTCCTCCTGGGGAGGCCGAGATCTAGAGGATCGTGGTTCATGAGCCAGCCTGGGTAGGTGTGTGTGTGTGTGTGTGTGTGTGTGTGTGCTGTGTGTGTGTGGGGGGGAGACAATGGAGTCAAATTCAAATGAGACCAGAGGGAGGGAGCCGAAGATTGGCTCTCCCCCTGACAGCGCGGACAGGTGCTTCCCTTTGCCAGCCAATCACATGACACTTATGCAAATGAAGCCACGCCCCCCAGGTCACTGTGAGAATAAATACTGGCCAACCCAGCCGGATACACACAAGTCTGCTTGCCTCTAATGTGCGTGGCCAATGGGGCTCGGGGTGGTGGGTTCTGGGGGCACGCGACATACACACCACCGCCCCCAGGGAGAACCTGTTTCACTCTATGGCAGGAGGCTGGGAGGAAAGGCTCCTCATTTGAAGCCAGCCTGGGCAGACAAAAGGCGAGAGACTCATCCTCCAGGGAGCTAGCAAGAAAACAACACAACACAAAACAAAAAAGGGAGGGGAGGTGATGGTGGAGCCAGCAGCTGGAGGGGAAAATCGGAAGGAGAGGTACCCAAGCCGTAGGTTCAAGCCCCAGGACCGGTCCATACACATACACACAAAGGGTAGCTCAGGCCTGTCATCCTAGCTACTCAGGAGGCTGAGATCTGGAGGATCGCAGTTGGAGGCCAGACAGGGCAGGAAAGTCCGTGAGACATGCCTCTCCAATGAACCGGAAGTGGCGCCATATATATATGGCTCAAAGTGGTAAGAGCGCTATCTCAGGACCCACTTAAAGAAAAAAAAAGGGCCTGGAAGGGTGGAAGGAATGTGGAAGGCGGGACCAAGGCTGGGTGTGTGTTTACAACGGGGCTCTCTGGACAAGGTCACCGTAGCCATGTCTCCGGGGTTCTGTTTGCAAAACTGGAATAATATTTACCCGCAGCTCCGTTTGCACGATGAAGCAGGTGACCTTTGAAAGCGCTCAGCAGTCTCGACCGCACCTCCAGAGCACCCCAACATTTGCTATTTGTCATGTTTGTATTCTATGCCAGTCCTGGGGCTGCAACTCGGGGACTGAGCTCTGTCCCTGAGCTTTGTCACTCACGGCTGATGCTCTACCACTTGAGCCACAGCTCCACTCCTGCTTTTCTTTTTTGGTGGTTTACTGGAGATCAGAGTCTCATGGACTTTCCTGCCCGGGGCCTGGTCTGGAACCCTGATCCTCAGATCTCAGCCTCTTGAGTAGTTAGGATACACAGACATGAGCCAGCAGCGCCCACAGCCAGTCTAGAATGTTCTACCAAAAGCACCAGGCTGAAACACACTGTGACCAGGAACAATGACATCCCGCCCGACATGGTTTTGGTTTTGGTTTTTGAGGATCACAGTTGTCACCCTGAAACTCAAAATTCTTCCTTATCTCCTAGACATCTAGCACATTCTTTCAGGAGCCCTGGGCAAACCTCAAATGTTAGTTTTTGTTGCACAAAGGAAACAAATAACGTTGATCATGAATTGGGTTTTTTTTTTTCTTCCCCTTTGAGGTTAGTGCCAGGGAGAAAATAAATAGATAATAATAATAATAATAATAATACAGGTAGCCATCTTCCACCTCCAGAGCAGAGATCTGATCTAGGAAAGCAGGAAGATGGGTGGGAGGAAGGAAGGGAGTGGAACTAGCACCCCAAAAAAATGTCCCCTTTCCATCTTGAATTCTAGACAAGCCAGAGACCCTGGTCTCTTGAGACATGCCAACGAAATAGCCCAGAGGTGGTTGCCAAACCCAGATAATTGGATCCCAACACCCCCAAAATTTCTGACCCAGTTAGGTGAGGGGTTAAGTCTCCAAAATAACTGGGGGGGGGGTTATTTTCCTAAGGTTTTTTTCTTTTTGGTCGGTGGTAGGGTTTGAACTCTGGGCCTGGGCGCTGTCCCTCAGCTCTTCAGCTCAAGGCGAGCGCTCTACCACTTGAGCCTCGGCGCCATTTCCAGTTTTCTGGTGGTTCACTGGAGATCAGGATCTTGTAAACTTCCCTGCCTGGGTTGGCCTCGAACTGTAATCCTCTGAATCTCAGCCTCCTGAGTAGCTAGGATGACAGGCAGGAGCCACAGGCTTCCCATTAATTAGTTTTACTGAGTGTTTCTGAAAGGGAGGTGTTAGCATTATTTCTCAGGCCTACAACATCAACAAGAAGAAGAAGAAACACACACACACACACACACACACACACACACACACTTGATTATGGCCAGGTCATAAATAATTCTAGCAAGGAAGGGGACCTGAGCCAGGAAGATAAGCGCTCTTAAAGCAGTGCTTCTGATAAGATGATTCAGACTATTTTCACCTGAAGGACCTCCACCCTCCCCCTCCCCCACCCCCCCCCTCCCTGCCCAAGGTCATTAGCATAGGATCACCTTCCTGGTTCCCCCAAAACCTTTTTTCTCAGTGTTAAGAGGGAGGGAGGGAAGAAAGCCCAGGGAGCCAGTGGCTCACACCTGTCATCCTAGCCAATCAGGAGGCTGAGATCTGGAGGATCCTGGTTTGAGGCCAGGCCCGGGCAGGAAAGTCCATGAGACTCTTCAATCAACTAGCAGAAAACCAGAAGTGGCACTGTGGCTCAGTGGTAGAGTGCTCACCTAGCATGCATGAACCCCTGGGTTCAATGACTCAGTACCACATACACAGAAAGAGTCAGAAGTGAAGCTGTGGCTCAAGTGGTAGAGCACCCACTCCACCCCTAGCCTTGAGCAAAAACAAAACAATCACAACAAGAAAAAAAAGAGTACAGTCACTCAGGAGGCCATACCAGTCAAGCCTGTTCAGAGACCAGAAGGACAAAGAAAACATAAAGAAAGAAATGTAAAAGTCAAATAGGAAGTGGTACTGGGGCTCAAGTGGTAGAGCAGCGCCCAGGCCCTGAGTTCAAGTCCCAGGACTGGCAAAAAAGAAAAAGAACATTACTGATTTTATAATTACATCAAATAGAGTTCTATAAAGTAAAATGCTCATAAATATGGTCATATAAAATAAGACATAATTATGCAAAATAAAATATGCATAAAATATATCACCATATAAAATGAAAATGGTTATCTACAAAAACATGAAATATAGCTAAATAAAATGAAGCCGTCATCTAAAATAAAATACACATAAAACAGCTATCTGAAATAAAATAGACAATATAGTTATACGAATGTTAAAGAGCATGTAATGCAAAACATCATGAAATACCAAAAACACACACAGCTATGTAAAGTAAGCGACACAGAGCTGCCTCAAACAGGATCTCTGGCTGCATAAAGAAAATACCCTCCTCCTCCAGGACGCCCAGGCGCAGGCTGCTCGGCTCTTCCTCCTCCTCCTCCTCCTCCTCCTCCTCCTCCTTCTCGTAGGACTCGGGTTCGAAGCTCACCCCCCGCGTCAGGGACATGGCTCCGGCCAGCGGCCCTGCACCTGACACACTGGGCTTAAGGGGCCATTCTTGGGGGTGGCCCTGGCCACTTATCCCGGAGGGGCCATGAGGGGCTGGCAGTCTGGCCCTGCCGGGCCGGAGCCTCTGGAGGGTGTGTGCGGGCCAGCAGCGCCCAGGGCACCGGGCCGGGGGGCGTGGCCCCGCAGGGAGCCGGGGGCGGGGCCGGCTGTGGTCTCCTGCGGACCTGGGCGGGGGGCGTGGCCCTGGAGCCGGGCCGGGCGCCTGCTGTGGTCTGGGGACTTGGGCGGGGGCGTGGCCCCGGAGCCGGGGGCGGGGCCAGGCGCCTGCTGTGGTCTGGGGACCTGGGCGGGGGGCGTGGCCCCGGAGCCAGGGGCGGGGCCGGGCTCCAGCTGTGGTCTGGGGAACTGGGCGGGGGGCGTGGCCCCGGAGGGAGCCAGGGGCGGGGCCGGGTGCCTGCTGTGGTCTGGGGACCTGGGCGGGGGGCGTGGCCCCGGAGGGAGCCAGGGGCGGGGCCGGTGCCTGCTGTGGTCTGGGGACCTGGGAAGGGGGTGTGGCCCCGGAGGGAGCCGGGGGTGGGGTGAGGCGACTGCTGGGGTCTCCTGGGGACCAGGAAGGGGCGTGGCTCCGGAGCCGGGGGCGGGCGCCTGCTGTGGTCTGGGGACCTGGGCGGGGGGCGTGGCCCCAGAGGGGGGGACCAGGCACCTGCTGTCTCTAGAGGACCTGGGCGGGGGGCGTGGCCCCGGAGGGAGCTGGGGGCGGGGCCGGGCGCCTGCTGTGGTCTGGGGACCTGGGCGGGGGACGTGGCCCCGAAGGGAGCCGGGGGTGGGGCCAGGCGCCTGCTGTGGTCTGGGAACCTGGGCCAGGGGCGTGGCCCCGGAGCCGGAGGCGGGGCCGGGCGCCTGCTGTGGTCTGGGGACCTGGGCGGGGGGCGTGGCCCCGGAGGGAGCCGGGGGCGGGGCCAGGCGCCTGCTGTGGTCTGGGGACCTGGGCGGGGGGCGTGGCTCGGGGCCGGGGGTGGGGCCGGGCGCCTGCTGTCTCTAGAGGACCTGGGCGGGGGGCGTGGCCCCGGAGGCGGGGCCGGGCGCCTGCTGTGGTCTGGGGACCTGGGCGGGGGGCGTGGCCCCGGAGCCGGAGGCGGGGCCGGGCGCCTGCTGTGGTCTGGGGACCTGGGCGGGGGGCGTGGCCCTGGAGCCGGGGGCGGGGCCAGGCGCCAGCTGTGGTCTGGGGACCTGGGCGGGGGGCGTAGCTCGGGGCCGGGGGCGGGGCCAGGCGCCTGCTGTGGTCTGGGGACCTGGGCGGGGGGCGTGGCCCCGGAGGGAGCCGGGGGCGGGGCCAGGCGCCTGCTGTGGTCTGGGGACCTGGGCGGGGGCGCGGCCCCGTTGCCGGGGGCGGGGCCGGGCGTCTGCTGCCCTGTCCAGGCAGTCAGCCCGGTCTCCCCACGCCTTCCCCGGCCCAGGGCCCCCGCAATGGGAGCGGCCGGCCAGTGTCCTAGCAACTGCACAGGGAAAACACCCCAGCCCAGACGCCCGGGCAGGCATACCGGGTGAACTATTAAACCAAGGACTTCAGATGTCCCGGGGCTGGGCGGGGGAGGGGTGGCGGGAGCCTGCTGGGGGCTGACACCCATCACCCCAGCGACTCAGGAGGCGGAGATCCTGAGGATCGCAGTTCGAGGCCAGCCCGGTTAGGAAAAAATAAAAATCCAGAGCATCATTTGCTCAAGGCCATTGCTCTACCACCCGAGCCACGGCGCCACTTCTGCTTTTCTGGTGGTTCACTGGAGATCGGAGTCTCACAGGGGACTTCCTGCCCCGGGCTGGCTTTGAACCGCGATCCTCCGGATCTCAGCCTCCTGAGTGGCTGGGATGACAGACAGGCGGGAGGCCCCAGAGTCCAGCCAGTTTATTCTAGTGAAGTCCAGCCCCAGCCATGTCCCCTGCCCTCTGTCCTCAAAGACACGTTTCTGCTCAACAAGCATCCGGAAGGTGACGAGTCAATATTGAGTGATCCTGCACTTTCCTCCTTGCCCTTGGAAAAGGAGAGAGCCCAGGAGGCCCCAGGGCCCAGGACTCCACTGAAAACTGCAGGGGAAGACTCCGGGGTGGACACCTGGGGACCATCGATCGGACCTCATCTCAACCTCCACACCCAGCACTGCAGCAGCCAACTGTAGTTCACAGTGCTCAAGAGCCGGACAGGACAGCGGTGAGGTGGAGCTACATTGCAGCTGGGCGCCCTCGGGTCAGCCACTCAGGGAGCTGAGGATCACAGTTCAAAGCCAGCCGGGGCAGGAAAGTCTGTGAGACTCTGATTTCCAATGAACTACTCAGAAAAAAGCCAGAAGTGGCAGTGTGGATCAAGTGGTAGAGCGCCAGCCTTGAACAACAAGAAGCTCAGGGCCAGCGCCAAGGCCCTGAGTTCGAGCCCCAGGACTGACCAACCAACACACACACACACACACACACACACACACACACACAAAGGGTTATTTTGGCCACGTGCCGGTGGCTCACGCCTGTCATCCTAGCTATGCAAGAGGCTGAGATCTGAGGATGCGGTTCAAAGCCAGCCCCAGGCAGGAAAGTCCACGAGACTCTTTAGGATCCACCAGAAAACCATAAGTGGTGCCATGGCTCACAGAGCTCAGGGGCAGCGCCCAGGCCCCGAGTTCAAGACCCAGGTCAGTCAATAAAATATTTCCAAAAGAACAGTTTTTCCAAAGACCCTGGCAGCCTTCCACCATCAACACTGTTCACGACCTCCAAGGACGCACCCAGAGCAGATCCATGCGTGACCACGTCCCCCGTGTAACACGGCGGGAGCCTGGTGGCACTTTGTGGGGTGTACAGTGGGTACCCCAGGCCCTGCAGACTGCCTCTTGGCTGAACCCCACAATCGGAGTGAGCATAGACCGACAGAAGAGTGACTTGGGCAAGCTTCTAGTGCATTCCATCACCCAGGCCAACCAGGGCGATCGCCAGCTCCCTGTTCAGTTCAAAAAGCAGATCCACAGCCCGGGGCCCACGGATGGCCACGGGCAGCCACAGACACTGCTGGCCATCCTTGCTGCGTGCACAGCCGCTGCTCCCTGTACACTGATGACGGACCACGTGTGACACGCGCTTCACAGACTGTGTGCGCTACAGTGCATAGCACACGACCATGTGATACATCCCACGGCGCCGCCCAGGAGCCAGAAACCGCGCATCCACTGTGTGTAAACCCTGCGTATATTATATATGTGTATATTATAATCACACACATTGTATACGACCCTTGAACCAGAAGCCTGACATATATTACATCTAAACCTTGTATATATTATATACGTAATGTATACATCACATATATATGTAATACAACCAATATATGGCATATAAGTGTAATATATGTAACATATATGCAACATAGAACACGTAGCATGTAATATATACTGTCCAGCTGGGCGCCAGTGGCTCACCCCTATCATCCTAGCTACTCTGGAGGCTGAGATCTAGAGGATCATGGTTCAAAGCCAGCCTAGTTAGGAAAGTCCGTGAGACTGAACTCCAAGGAACCACCAGAAAACCGGAAGTGGCGCTGTGACTCAAGTGGGTAGAGCGGCTCGCCTTGAGCTGAAGCGCTGAGGGACAGTGCCCAGGTCCTGAGTTCAAGCCCCACGACCCACCTCAAGAAAAAAATATATATATGTATATTATTATACACTTTACTACACACAATAGATAGAATATGTACAGTATGGCGTACTCTGCAAATGTAGTAATACGTGACACATTACATAGCATATATTACATATATATACACAAGGTAGAATATGTAACAGCTAGACTGCGTGTGATTATGTATGTACTAGTGCGCATAGTGGGATAGCACGCGATACACATACCACCGAACACATGCGATCGGGAGTGTACGTTGTGCACATCGCAATGCCTAGTGATTCGATGTGTTCTATATGCAAAATGCAGCACGTACAGTATGGGTGTGAGTGTGCATATGTGCTGGCATTAACATATACTATCACACCCGCACGCGCACGCACCCGGCTTCCGACCCAGGGGGGGGGCGGTGAGACCACAGGCCTGCCCTGCGTCCCGGGCCCCGCCCCTCCCCAGGCCCCGCCCTGCGTCCCAGGCCCCGCCCCCAGGCCTGCCCGGCCCCGCCCCCAGGCCCGCCCCACCCCGCCTGTGCCCCGCCCTGCCCCCGCCCCCGGGCCCCAGGCCCCGCCCTGTCCCCGCCCCCAGGCTCCAGGCCCCGCCCCGGGCCCCACCCCCAGGCCCCGGGCCCGCCCCCCTCCCCAGGCCCCGCCCCACCCCGCCCCGCTGCAGGGCGATGGGGGCCGTGCGGGCGCCGGGGCCTGCTGCTGGCACCCCGCACCCCGCACCCCGCACCCGCCCCGGCGCGGCGTGCCCGCGCTCCCGCCCCACGCAGCCCCCCTCCCCGGGGGAGCAGCACGGGCCCGGCCCTCACCGTCGGAACACTCCTCATAGTACCAGTCCAGCTCGTAGTAGTCCGCCTCGATGAATTTCTGCATAGTCAGGACGGGCGGACGGAGATGCAGAGGCATCAGAAATGAGAAGACCGGGGCGGTGGGGGGGGGGGGAGGTGGGGGGAGAGCGCAAGCGCGAGCCGGGTCAGCGCGCCGCCCGCCCGGCCCGGCCCGGCTCCTCCCCCGGCAGCGGCGCAGCGGCTCGGCAGCCCCCGGGGCGCGCGCGCGCGCACGCGCAGAGCCGCCCGGACCCCAGCCCGACCCCCGGCCCGGCCTGGGAAGCGCCAGCCAGCCAGCCAGCGAGCCAGCGGCCGGCAGGGCCCCGGGGCGGTGGGCGTGGCCAGGCCCGGCCAATCGGCGGGCCGGGAGGGGTGACGTCAGAGACACACACCACCGCTGGCTGCGGAGCCGGGGCTCCGCCCCCGCGCTCTGCTCCGCCCCCCGCGCTCTGCCCCGCCCCCGCGCTCTGCCCCGCCCAGTTGTCAATCTTACTGTCGCCGTGGCAACCGGCTGGGCTCCAGGCTGGTGGGGGGGGCGGGAGGAAGGATGCGGAGATGCGAATGAGGTGTGCGGGGAGGTAGGGGGAGAAGATGGGGTGCGGGTGGATGGAGGACCGGGGAAGGAGGAGGAGGGGGAGGAGGAGGGACCCCCCACACACACTGGAGCAGTGGGCCCAACTTTTGTGGGGGGGAGGAGGGGTAACAGGATGTTAGCTTTCTGCCCTTCCACCCTGGGAAGGGTGGTAGCCTTCTGGAACATTCGGGAATGGCTGACCCTCCCTCTGTCCTTTTCCCATCGACTAGATAAAAATAAGAAGCCCAGGCAGGGGCCCAGGGGGGCTCACGCCTGCCATCCCAGCTTCCTCAGGAGGCTGAGATCCGGAGGATCGCGGTTCCAAGCCCCCTGTGAGACTCTGACCAACAACAGAAACACCCAAAAACCAGAAGCGGCCGCTGTGGCTCAACGGGGCCGAGCACAGGCCTAGGGTTAGGGGACAGCAGCACCCAGGCCCTGGGTTCAAACCCCAGGACTGACCACAAATAATAACAACAACAATAATAATAATAATAATGTCTTCCCCGGCATTGTGAGCTCCCAGATCACAGGCAGGGCAGAAACGGTGGGCTGCACCAACGTGCAAAGTCCAAAGGCAGCATGGAAGCGCACGCACACACACACACACACACACACACACACACACACCAGTGACGGACCGCCAGGTGGACAGCAAGCGAGCATCGGGGTGGGAAGTGATCTCGCACGCACGCGACGGGTCCGGGGAAGAATACGAACATGGATCTGAGGCCGTGGAACACGGAAGGGAGGTCCATCTCCAGGCCTGTCATCCCAGGGCAGGAGGCTGAGATCCGGAGGATCGCAGTTCGAGGCCAGCCCGGGCAAGAAAGTTCCCGTGAGACCCTTCTTAACCCACAAACCGCCAGGAAACTGGCGGGGGGGGGGGGGGGGGGGGCACCGCGGCTCACGAGGTGGAGTGCCAGCCAGCCTTGAGCACAAGGGAGCGCAGGGGACGGTGGCCCGGGGGCTCTGAGTTCAAGTCCCCCGCGGGCCGGGGGCAGGCACTCACGGAAGTATTTCAGGGTCTCCTCGATCTGCTCGGTGGTGAGGTCGACGGCGGCGTCGGGGGACAGCAGCGGGGTGTGCAACCAGTCATCGTGGTCATAGCCGTAGATGGTGTCTGCCCTCAGCTTGTAGTGCGGCAGCTGCTCCTCCAGCAGGCTGATGATCTCCACCTCCGGCAGGTTGGTGCTGTTACACACATCTGGGAGAAGGTCGGGGAGGAGGAGGGCTGGGCGGGGTGGCTCAGTGGGTAGAGCGCTCGCCTGGCACCCACGAAGCCCCCGGGTTCGATTCCCCAGCACCACATCCACGGCTAAAAGCTGGAGATGGCGCTGTGGCTCAAGTGGTAGAGCGCCAGCCTTGAGCAAAAGCAGCTCGGGGACGGCGCCCAGGCCCTGAGTTCGAGCCCCAGGAAGGGAGGAAGGAAGGAAGAGCCACACTGAGAGACCAGGCTCTTCCTAGGAGGCTGAGATCTGGAGGATCGCAGTTGGAGGCCAGCTCTGGGTGGGAAAGTCCCTGGGAGACTCTTCATCTCCCGATGAACTGGCTGGAAAACCCGAAGCGGGGGTTGTGGCTCAAGTGGTAGAGCGCCAGCCTTGAGTGGAAGAGCTGAGGGACAGCGCCCAGGCCCTAAGTTTGAGCCCCAGGACGGGCACCGCCCCCCCCAAAAAAAGTCCCCCCCCCCCAAAATATAAGTAAGTCACAGCACAAAGACCCTGGCTCGCTTCCGGCCATACTTGTGTCAGAGTTATTACATTATCACACAACCAACAACACATGCAAACACACGTGCACACACGCACAACTCCAGGACATACATACCCCAACAGGGCCGCACGTTAAGTGACGACCAGTACACCCCGCTGGGTCAGGTTTAAGAACGAGGTCCAGGATGCAAGGTGGGGAGGGCAGGTTTGTGCAATGGCTGGCGCAGCGGCCCGTGTGTTGTGCCATGAGGGCGGCTGCGGGGCGAGCGCTGGTTGGCTCCCACCTGTCAGCCTTGCTGGTCAGGGGGCTAGGGTCTGAGGTCCAGGGCTAGAAGCCAGCCTGGGCAGGGGGGAGGCCGGCGGACTCTGTGTCTCCCATGGACCAGCAGAAAGACAGAGGTGGCGCTGTGGCTCAAGGGGTGGAGCGCCAGCCTTGAGCCAAAGCAGCTTGGGGCAGCGCCCGGACCCTGAGTTCAAGCCCCAGGACTGGCAGAAAGAAAAAGCCAAGGGCTCTGGCTGAGCTGTTGATTTCTTTAGGCTCCAGGCTGGCGCTCTACCGCTTGAGCCGCAGCGCCATGTCTACCTTTTGGCTTTCTGCTGGTTCCTTGGGAGGTCAGAGGCTCACAGACTTTCCCTGCTCGGGCTGGCTTTGAACCGCGGTCCTCCGGATCTCAGCCTCCTGAGGGGCCGGGGTGGCAGGTGTGGACCTGGTCGCCCGGGGGGCCTGGTGCAGGTCACGCTCTTCCTGGCCCTGGGGCGCCGCCTGCCACGCCTCCCATGGCCACCAGGTGGCGCTGCGACTTCACCCACAAGAGACAGGAACCCACACACACACACACACACACACACACACACACACACACACACACACACACACACACACACACACACACACACACACACACACGGGGGGGGGGGGGAGGAGGGAGGGGGCAGGGGAAGGCGGGGAGGAGAAAAGGCTGAGCGGCCCTGGCCACCCGAGGAGGCCGAGATCCGGAGGATCGCGGTTCCAAGCCAGCTCAGGGCAGGCAAGTCCCTGAGACTCTCTGTTCATCTCCCATGAGAACCCACCAAAGAGCCAGGAGTGGCGCTGTGGCTCAAGTGGTAGAGCGCCCAGGCCGGAGGGGAAGCCCCGGATATAAAGACATTTTTTTTTTTTTTTTTTTTTTACCAGAGTTTAGAAATAAATAGAGACCAAAGTCGGAGAAGCCAGCAGCCGCCTCGGTCCCGGCCCTGAAGACACTGGCAGGAAACTCCAACTCATGAACCCACCCATCCACCTGTCAATCAATCAATGGATGGATCGATCCATCCGTCCACCCCTCGCCCCTCCCACTGGGCCATTAACCTTGCATGTGGCCAGAGAAACCACACTGCCCAGCGCCAGGACACCCCACCTGCTTCTGCCTGTAGTCCCGGCCCACTGGGCCCAACTTCTCGGGAACGCAAGCTCCTCCCGGCGCCCAAGCCCCGAGTTCGAGTCCCAGGGAGAGGAAAGGAAAGCAGATCTCGGGCAAACACAAGGCCTCCAGGGGGTTGTGAGGGAAAAGCCCGGGGTCTCGGCCTCTGGTGCGACTCGTGCCCAGCCCGCACCCCGGGAGGAAGGGATGGGGGTGACTGGGCCCCGGCCCAGCCCATCATCCACGCTCTTCTCTCCTACTTCTCCCTGACTGTGCCTCGGGGCACACAGAAGGCTGCCATCACCCCGGCAAACGAACGCAACTTACCAGGACGCAATTTACCAGGTGAGTGTCTCGGGGCCCTCGGGGGAGGCTGACACCCCCACACCAGGGCCATGGCCTAGGCCAGGTGGGAGGAAGAGGAAGAAGGGGTGGGGGAGAGGAAAGGAAGAGGGAGATCCAAAGCGGCCATAGGGCGTCTAGGCTCAGCACGTGGCTGAGCCCTGCGTGTCCAGGCAGGCTGGGCGGGGCGGGGGGGTGTTGAGTCACCCCACGCTGGCTTCCCATCCCACAGGCCCCGGCAAACCCCATCACCCCATCTTCTTAAAGCGCCCCACACGGAAATCACCCCCGGCTCACATGGTGGCTGCGATCCGGAGGATCGTGGTTCTAAAGCCCACGGAAGTGCAGTGTGGGTGAGCGCCCAGCCTTGAGCACACAGACAGACGGACATAGACAGACAGCACCCGGGCCCGGAGTTCAAGCCCCAGGATGTCCCCAGCCCTGGGGACCCCCTCCCCCCGGATCCACACACACGCAACCCCATACCAACCAGTGATGGTGCACGCATCCTGGTACAGCCTGTGGCCCGGGCTGTCTGCCGCCGCCTCGCTCACGTAGTGCTCCTCGGGGAAGCCGGGGCTGCCAGCGGGGAATGCATGTTCCCAGGCGCGGGGCGGGGCCGGAGCGTCGTCGGGCGGGGCGTCGGGGGGGTCCAGCTTGACAGGTGTCAGGAGGAGGCGCCCACTGCCATGGGGGACCCCGCGGCTAGAGGCTGGGGCAGGCGGCGGGGTCCGGGGGGGCGCCGCGGAGAGCTATAAGGGGGTGAGCCAGAGAGAGAGACACACACACACCGTCAAATCATCCGGGAGAAAAAAAATCACATGGGAGTTGGGAGGCTGAGATCCGGAGGATCGCGGTCCGAGGCCGGCCTCGGGCGGGAGAGGTCCGGGAGACTCGGATAAGGGAGGGTGGCCAGGCCCCGAGTTCCAACGCCGGGGCCGACACCGGCGTCACCGCCACCACGAATTCACATTCGCCTCCGCTTCTGTCAAAGCAGGGGTGTTGGAGGAGAGCCCTGCGCAGCCCGGCCAGACTTAAGATGGGGTTTGATGCATTGTGCGGGGGGGTTAGGGGAAGGAGCATGCTGAACGTTGGGGATGCCAATGGGGCGTCTGTTTGAGAGGTTCAGTGCCTTTTCCTCCCCTCCCACCTTCCCTCTCTCTCTCTCTCTCTCTCTCCTGGTGTGACCTCTCTGCCCAGCTCCTGAAATAGCCAGCCAGGCGGCAAGATGCCGGCCACACTCGCCAAACAGGGCAAAGAGCAAAGCCACGGAGGAGAGGTGTGTGTGTGTGTGTGTGTGTATCTGCAGCCATGGGTCTTGAACTCTGGGCCTGGGCGCTGTCCCTCAGCTCTTCAGCTCAAGGCGAGCGCTCTACCACTTGAGCCACAGCGCCACTTCCGGTTCTCTGGTGGTTCCCTGGAGACTTTCCTGCCCCAAGCTGGGCCTTGGACAGCGATCCTCCGGATCTCAGCCTCCTGAGTGGCTGGGATTGACAGGCGTGAGCCACCGTGCCCATGCTGTTTTCTAGTTTTGCAGACAAACCCCTACGTAGGCCTGGGAATTCCTTCAAGCCTATCGATGAAAATGTACAGAATATTCTAGAACAGATGGCTGCAGGTAATCCGGGCTGGACTTACAAAACCAGTTTGCGGCCGCCGCCGGGGTAGGGGAGAATTCCCAGCGGCTGGAAAAGTTGAGCTAAAACTAGTGGTTCAAGAAGACTGGGGGAGGGGGGGAGAGGGAGGCTTCTAGAAAGCCATGGAAACATGGCCAGGGCTGGGTGCCAGGGGCTCGCTCACACCTGCTGTCCCGGCAACTCCAGAGGCTGGAAATCCCAGGCCAGGCCAGGGAGCTCAGGAGACTCCATTCTCCACCAGCAGCACAAAGCTGGACTGGAGGCGTGGCCCGAGGGGTAGAGCACCAGCCAGGAGGAGCAAGAAAACCTAGCAGGAGCAGGAGAGGCTGCAGCACTGGCCAAAATGGCAGGAGGAAGGGAATAAAAGGGGGCGTATGGGGGGGAGGGAGGAGAGGAGAGGGAGGAGGAGGAGGAGGAGGAGCAGCAGCTGACATTTGCAGGAAGTCCAGCACAGAGACTCCAAGCCGGGCACCCTGGGGAACATTCCAGAAGCTGCTGGGCGTGTTGGGAGCGCTGGCTTTTTTCCACCATGAGGTCATCTCCCCTCCCACCAGGCGGGACGGGGCAGCGGCTCCAGCCTGGAATCCCGGCCACTCGGGAGGCTGAGGTCCGGAGGATCGCGGGTCGAGGCCAGCCCCGGGCCAGGAGAAGTCCGTGAGACTCTGACCTCCGATGAACCACCAGAAAACCGGGAGTGGCGCTGTGGCTCAAGCGGTAGGGCACCAGCCTTGCACTCAGAGAGGCCCGGGGCCGGCGCCTTAGGCCATGAGTTCAAGGCCCAGGCTGGGCAAAATAAATAACTCAGCAGGGCTGGCACTCCCAAATTCCTGGCCGAGGCCCGGGCAGCGTGGAATGTTCTATATTAAGACGCTGGCCCCGGCTGGCCTAAATAAAGTTCAAGAGCGCGCGCGCGGGGTTCGCGTGACCCCGGCAGCTGACGCTGGATGCCGGCCCATTCCACACCCAGGAAGCAGCAGCTCCCCAGCCTGTGTGTCTGTGTCAGGACTTGAACTCAGGGCCTGGGCGCTGTCCCCCAGCCCTTCAGCTCAAGGCGGGCGCTCTACCCCTTGAGCCTGCACAGTGCCACTTTGGATTTCCGGCTGGTTCATTGGAGATCAGAGTCTCACGGACTTTCCTGCCTGGGGCGGGCCTCGAATTGCGATCCTCAGATCTCAGCCTCCTGAGTCCCTGGGCCCATTGGCTGTTTCTCTAGGCGAATGGCGGCAGGGCAGGCGGCTGGGGGGGGCGGGGGTCAGCCCGGGTGAGGTTCGGGGTTCCAGCCCAGGGATTTCGAGTCTGCCCCTCCCTTCTTGGCCGGCAGCCCTGCCTTCCAGCAAGTTCCTCTTGGGTCACAGATACGGTGTCACCAGCGGCCTGGCTGCCATCGGAGGCAGAGGAGCGTCTTGGCTCCTGGGGAGAAAGTTCTACCGCTCGGGTGCAGGGGTGGGGGGTGGGGGGGAAGGAGGGAAGGGCGCCAGTGGCTCCCGGCTGTCATCAGCTACTCAGGAAGGTAAGATCCGGAGGATCTCGATTCGAGAAAGTTCGTCAGACACCCCCCCCTTATTTTTTTTTTTTTTCCTGTCAGTCCTGGGGCTTGAACTCAGGGCCTAGACACTGTCCCGGAGCTGCTTTTGTTCAAGGCTGGTGCTCTACCACTTGAGCTGCAGACAGCGATCCTCCAGATCTCAGCTTCCTGACAGGTGGGAGCCCCCCCCCCCCCGCCCCCGCTGGTCCCAACTTCTTGTTTTGTCTTTAAGGACGAACAAAAAGTAGCCTGCTCAGCAATCCCTATCCTGGCGGCCGACACATTCGCTGAAAGTTGAGCTGACTGGGACCAGACAGGGCGCAGGAGGCTGGCAGGGAGGCTGGCGGGGTGCGGGAGAGAAAGGATCTCATTGTGCCCGGGGGCAGGGGGAGGGGGGATCCCACAAAGCTGGCCATTGTCGGGGGAGGAAACTCGGCCGGCTTTGCCCCAGCGGGTACACAGGGGAACCTCAGCCCTAGACTGGAAACAGCCAAGAAAGGAAGGGCATGGTAGCTCCCGCCTGTAATCCCAGCCACTCGGGAAGCTGAGATCTGCAGCCCCGGCTCCCTGAGACTCTGATCCCCAGTGAACCCCCCTGCCCCACCGAAACAAGAAAGCCAGAAATGGTGCTAGGCCCTGAGTTCCAGCCCCAGGACCCGCACATTAAAACAAAGGTAAAGCCGGGCCAGGAGAAGCGAGGAGGAGGGCGGAGGCCGGGCCGGCCACCTGCCGGCCCCCAGCTGTTCTCGCGAGGCTCTGCCAGAAACCAACGGGCAAACAGGGCACGTGCCAAGGCGCAGGCGCGTGGGTTCTAGGTCTGGAGACCTAGCAGGGGCCAGAGGGGCGGACAAAACCGCCCCAGACGGGCGCCGGGAGGGCTGGGCAGGTGGCTCAGTGGTAGAGCGCTCGCCTGGCGGGCAGGAGGCCCCGGGTTCGAGTCCTGGGCACCACAGAAGCAGAAAAAGCAGAGGTGGCGCCGTGGCTCAAGGGGTAGAGCGCCCGCCTTGAGCTGAGGGGCGGAGGGACGGCGCCCAGGCCCAGAGTTCAAGCCCCGGGTCTGACCAAAAAGAAGCAGCTGTATGGGGCGGGGGGGGTGGGGGGGGGAGGCCTGCCACTCACATGGGCAAAGAAGACAGACAGACAGACAGACACAGCAGTTGGAGGAGTCTGAGGGGAAACCCAGAGGGTGGAAGTTTCTAGCGGCCCTGGGGGAAGCCAGTGTGACTTCAGAGGGAAAGAATGACGGTCATGTAGAAAATGCCGTGGAGGGCCGAGGACCCTGCCGGCCGGGCATCGTAGCTCACGCCTGTAATCCCGGATACCCAAGAGATCTCAACTTTGGGCACGAGCCCCGAAGCCTGTGAGACTCTTATCTCCAGTCAACTACCAAAGGGACCAACACACACACACACACACACACACACACACACACACACACACAGAACGGAGCCCCTGGTCCCTGACTAAGCCAGTTCCCCCAGAGTCTCTGATCAGCTAATAAGCAATGCTGACTTTGGAGCTGGACAGGCGGATGCCATTTTACCAGCTTTCCGTGTGTCACGCTGAGAGAGAGAGAGAGAGAGGGAGGGAGGGAGGAGGGGAGGGCGGGAGGAGGGGGAGGAGGGGGCAGCGTAGATTGCATTACTCACGGTCCAGCAGCCGTTCAGCGCATGCAAGACAGATCTCATTGTGTCTCAGGGGCCTCCAAGGAAGGTCGGGGGGGCCCTGGGGCTGCCCGGGAATGCAGGGGGAGGGGGGGCGCGTCTCGCCTGCTTCAGGCCCCGTGGTAATTGCCAGGAGCACTTTAACAAGCACCCGCGGCTTGTCCACGGCAATCATCATCACAACAGTGAGCCTAACACCGCTGCCTGGCATCCCAGCCGACTCGGGAGGCTGAGATCCGGAGGATCGCGGTTTGAGGCCAGCCCCCGGGGAGGGGGGGGGGCAGTCTGGGAGACTCTGATCTCCAAGGAAACCACCAGAACACAGGATAGAGCAGATCCCAGCGGGACAGGAAAACCCTTCCTTCCCACGAGCCAGCTCGAACCTCACAGCTGCGGCCCGGGGTTTGTTTTTGTTCTGTTCTCAAAGACAATGAAGAGTCTCGTTCTGCAGCAGCTGTGGCATTGGCCGCCCGCCCCGGGGTTGTGTGAGCTCACAGAGGGGGCACGCGTGGGCCGGGCCGGGCACTACAGCGCACGCCTGCCATCCCGGCCACTCTGGAGGCTGAGATCCGGAGGATCGTGGTTCAAAGCCAGCCCCGGGGGGGGGGGGGGGGGGAGAAAGTGGGGGGAGAAGGAAAGTCCAGGAGTCGCTGATCTCCCATGAACCACCAGGAAACCGACAGAGGCGCGTGGCTCAAGTGGTAGAGCGCCCGCCTTGAGCGAAAGAGCTGAGCGCCCAGGCCCTGAGTTCGAGTCCTGCCGCCGAGTTTTGAGCAACTTCCCGTCCAGTGGGAGGGGAGGGAAGGGAAATGGAGTCACCGAAAGAGAGAGAGAGTAGCAACGAAGAAGGCCGGACAGAGAGAGACCAGAGGAGAGCAGATCCCAAAGACACGGCTGTGCGGATTCCATCCCAGGGAGCAAAGCTGGAACCCGGGCCCCCAACATCTGCCCCTGAGGACCCCAAGAATAGCTCAGCTGGCCAGGCGCCCAGCCACCCACCCACACCCACGAGGCTTCCTCTTCCTTCCTCCTTCCCTGCCCCGCCCCGTCTCTTCAGGGAAGGGAGGCTGGGGTGGGGAGGGGAGGGAGGCCGAACGCTCACCCACCCTCCCTCCCTCCCTCCCTCCCTCCCTCCTTCCCTCCCTCCCTCCGCTTCTTCATGGTTTTCTTTCCCTCTCAGGCCTCAGCTGGCCCTCCAGAAGCCACCTCTGCCCAATGAGACCGAGAAGCTCAGCTCGCAGAGGCCGAGATCTAGAGGATCCTGGTTGGAGGCCCACCCTGGGGAAGCGGGGAAAGTCCATGAGACTCTTCCTCAGCCCCCCCCAAAAAAGTTAGGAGCTGTGGCTCAAGTGGTCAAACACCAGCCTGGAGTAAAAATAAAAATAAAAAGAAGCTCAGGGAACGGTGCCCCCCCAAACCCAGCCAAGGCCCTGAGTTCAAATCCCAGGAGTGGCACAAAAACAACAATAAAAAGGACCTAGGTTGTAAGGGGAAGTCCCCCCTCCCCCCCCCTCCCCTCCCCATGGCAACAAGACCCGCCCAGCGGGCAGGATGCTGTCACCGCGGGCAGGCTGGGAGATGGGCGGGCCGGAGCTTTCTCTCCAGCCAGGCAGCTCGAGTTGAGTGCCGGCAGATGGAGGCCAAGCCCCAGCCAAGTTTACCAAAAATTAATTAAACAAAATAGACAAAGCCACCTTCAAGCCGGAGAAGAGGATCTGGAAGGGCAGGGCACTATGTCAGGAGGCTGAGATCCGGAGGATCGCGGTTTGAGGCCCACCCAGCCTGGGAAAAGCCAGAAGTGGCGCTGTGGCTCAGGTAGTAGAACACCAAGCCTGGAACCCTAAGAGGCTCAGGGGACAGTGCCCAGGGCCCTGAGTTCCCAGCCAGGACCCGCACACAGAACGGAAGAACAAAAGCAGGCAATCATTAACTTTCCACCGCTGTTGGGACCCTAAATTTAGGCCCTGGGTGAAATCGCAAGCTGATCCGCCCAAGCAATCATCCCCAGCCACAAGTGAAGCAGGAATTAGGGAGAAGGAAAAGAAAAAAGAAAGTGCACCAGAGGTAGCTCACGCCTGTAATCCAAGCTCCTCAGAGATGGAGCCTGTGTGGGTGGAAAAGTCAGGGTGAGTCTCCATCTCCAATCAACCGGTCCCAAAAAAGCTGGAGGGGAGGCGTGGTTGAGATGGTAGAGCACCCATGAACATACCAAGAATCAAAACTAAACCACAGTATTTTAAAGATATATAGCTTATTTATAGCATGCTTTTTCTTAGTGGCTAGGAGAGAGATAATTTCTGACACAAGCCCGCTGCAGATCGCACACAGAACGCAAGTGTGCATATATTCCCTAGCAATGGTGAGCCTGGGTCTTTCTGCCCCAATCTTTTCTATATACATTTAATGTATGTGCCCGTCCTGGGGCTTGATCTCAGGGCCTGGGGTGCTCTAACTGCTTGAGCTACATACACCTCCACTTCTGGCCTTTGGCTGGTTCCTTGGAGGCCAGCATTTCACAGGGACTCTCCTGTCTGAGCTGGCTCAGAACCGCGATCCTCTGGATCTCAGCCTCCTGAGAGTGGCCGGGATGACAGGCGTGAGCTATGGGTGCTGCCGGGGCAAGGTGACATTTTTATTTCTTTACTACTGTGCCAGCAGCTGGGCGGCACACGCAGACACCCCGCCCGCCACACACACACACACACACACACACACACACAGAGCAAATTGCTCCTTTCCTCCTCCCCGCTGCCACCACAAACCACTGCGCGTGTCCGGAATCACAGGTTTGACTCCCAACCGTTTGTTTGATTACCGTTTCTCTAATCCCTGGAAACAAAGTGGAGGGCGGCTAGCCCTGTCACGGATGCGCGTGGGCCCCGCCAGCCCTGAGCTTCATTGGAAAAGAAGAAAGGGGGGGCTGGGAAGGTGGCTCAGTGGTAGAGCGCTCACCTCGCCTTGCATGAAGCCCCGGGTTCGAGTCCTCAGTCCCACACAGACACACAGAAAAAGCCGGAAGTGGCCCCGTGGCTCAAGGGGTAGAGCGCTTGCCTTGAGCAATAAGAAGCTTCAGGGACAGCGCCCAGGCCCTGAGTTCGAGTCCTACCACTGGCACAAGCACACACACACACACACACACACACACACAAAGAGTCACAAAGAAACTGAACAGAGACACAAACTATGCGATTCTACCTGCAATCCTAATCCTGTCCTGCTGTCGGCTGAACCACGCCACCGACAGACAGACGGACGGACGGACGGACAGGCAGGCCACACAATCAAACCTTCCCAGGAGATCTGTCTCCCTGACCAGTGCTCATCAGGAAAGGAGCAAGGGGACTGTGGGAGGGGGAAATGGGGGTGACAGAGGGGCTGGATGGGTAGAGTTTCACCAGGGGTGGGGGAGAGGGGAGAGAGAGAAGGTTCTGGAAAAAGATGCAGGGAAGCCGTGCCAACATATGTGTGTGTGTATGTGTGAATTCAGTGAGACTTGAACTCAGGGCCTGGGCACTATCCCTTAGTTTTGGAGGGGGAGGGTTTGGGTGGTTTTTAGTTTTTAGCTGGGATTACAGGCGTGAGTGACGGCACCTGGCCGATATCCACCAGGGAAGGTTTTCCTGTAATCTCTCTCTCTTGCTCTCTCTCTCTTTCTCCCCCCCCCCCAGTCAGGGTGAGTGACCTGCACCGGAAATCAAGAGCTCCAGGAGAGGGGTAGAGGGAAAAGGGGGAAGGAGGGAGAAAAGTCCGGGTTCCCACCACTTACCTTCCATGGGGTGTCCATGCAGTTCCTCTGCCTTTGAGAGATTCCCCCCTCCCCTCCGCAGGGTTGGGGGGCTTGGGGGAGGGACGACGGGAGGAGGGACGACGGGAGGAGGGACTCCCAGGCTAAACGAAGGCCCCTGGGGGATCCTTAGCTCTCTTCCACGGAGACAAGTGTGGATCCAAACCAAAGCTCTAGGCTAGACACCGGGAGGGACCGGCTGGCCGTCGCTGTGCTACGGTGTGGTGGTGGTTGCTGAAGTCAAACCCAGGACCCCCTCTACTCACCCCCACACAACCCCCCCCCCGTTTTTAAGTCCACAGCTGGCTCAGAAGGGCAAGGGGGCCGGCAGGGCCGTCTGTCTTGTCCCCAAGCCTCTTTGCGATCCGGCGATTCACAGTTCACTGCCTGCCATGAAAAGCCAGGGCAGAGGTGAGCGCAGGGTAGGCCCCGGACTTTTCTAAGCAAGTTAATCCGCCCTTTTCACGGGCCAGGAAGGAAGAGGGACGCCCTGTGAATTCTCTAAAGCTGCAAAGACTCCCCCCCCCACTGCCCCCCCGCACACCCCAAAAAAGGGGACACATGGGAGACTCAAAAGGGGAGACTCCATGCGGGGCAAAAGTCTAGGGAAGGCCTAAGGAGTCTCCACAAGAAGCCAGCCAGCGCCAAGTGCCTCCCGCCTGTCTTCCCAGCTACTCAGGGAGGCTGAGATCCGGAGGATCGAGGTTCGAGGCCAACCCCCATGGGGGGAAGAAAAGTCCGTGGGATACGTGGAGCTGTGGCTCAAAGCGCTAAGTGCTGAGCACCAAAAGAGGCTCAGGGACAGCGCCCTGGGCCCCAGGTTCAAGTCCCACGACAGGTAAGACATCCAAACAAACCAACCAGCCAACCAGAAGCCCGGATGACCAGCCCCCGAATCATCCAGCAATTGACACAGGTCTTCCTTGTAGCGGGAACAAAGTTCACCCCAAGGCAAATAGTTAAACTGAAAGTTGAGGAGCCGGCGCCTCCCTCCCTCCCTCCCTCCCTCCCTTCCTGGGAGAATTGCAGCCCCCTTTTTCACACCACCTGGCTCCATTCCCAGACTTTCTCTGGCTGAGAACTCCTCCCTCTCCCCCCCCCCCCCGCCCCCCGCGTCCCCACTGCACCCCGAAATTTAAAACACACACACGCACGCGCGCACACACAAAAACTTTCCCCCAGGGCATACAAACTTTCACAGAAACTTTCACCGCAAAAAAAAAAACAAAACAAAACAACGATCTCTCTCATCCCGCAGGAGCGGCAGCTCACGCCTGTAATCCCGGCCTTGGCTGGGAGCTGAAGGATGGCGGATCGGGAGGAGGGGGTAACAAACTGAGGGCAAGAATGCCCACAGCCACTCCCCCAATCCTCCACCCCCAAAATTCAAACCCCGGGACCGGCACGGAACGCAAAACACAACACAACTGTGTCTTTCTTTAACCCACAAGCCAGAGAGGTCAAGTTGGCATTCAAGGTCACACAGCACCAGTTTAAAAAAAAAAAGGAAATCTATAAACAAGAACACGCTAGAATTGAACCCAGGCTTCAACCAGGCCAGATTGGGGACAAGTACCCCCTCCCCCTCCAACTCTGCCCCCCCCCCACACACACACCAAAGCTCCCCCCCAGGTGGCTGGTGGAGGATTCTTAGGGTAATGGAAAGTTTAAGATCAGACAGAGCCAAGGAAAAGCAGAAGCTCGCGGGACAAAACAAACACATTGGGTTTTTGTTGCCAGGCTCTCTGCCCTTGCTGTGGGGGAGGGGGGTGCTGATCGGGATTTGGCTTGGACCCCCCACTTCCTGCCCATTGCTTGCTGGGGATGAGGTAGGGCTGGGGGGTGGGTTGGGAAGTAAAAAGTGGCCTCCATACTATTTTAGAGGCGCTCTCTCTCTATGTATATATATATATACAATTAAAAAGCACAGAGTAAAGCGGAGCCGGTAAGTGCACGCCTGTAATCCCTGCCACTCGGGAGGCTGAGGGTTTGGGGGTTCGAGGCCAGTGCTGGGCAGGAAAGTCTGGGAGACTTTTTATCACCCAGGAACCTGGATTGGGGGGGGGAGTCAGAGGTGCCAGCTGGGTCCCAGAGTAAGAGTGCCAAGCTCAGGGAAGGCGCTCGGGTCCTGAGTTCAAAGCCCAGGCCCAAAGAACAACTTGAACAACTAAAGCCGGCTGCACGCACACCGGCCGGGCTGAGGGGGCTGAGGGTGTGTGTGTGTGTGTGTGTGTGTGTGTGTGTGTGTACCTGCGCAGTGTGTGTGTGTGTGTGTGTGTGTGTGTGTGTGTGTGTGTGTACCTGCGCAGCCCCTGACTGCAGAGAACTTTTGAGGGAACACAACTTAACATGTCTGATGCTGCTGATGCTGATGCTGAGGATGATGATGATGATGATGATGATGATGGACGGGGCGAGCACCGGGTACCCGTGATCCCAGGCGCTGTTGGAGGCTGAGATCCGGAGGATCGGGGTTCCCCGGCCTGGAAGTCCTGGAGAGACTCTCATCTCCAGTGAACACCCCCCCTATACACATGCACCCCAAAAAAGCACCAGCTGCGGATGAAGGGGGGGCCGCGTGCAAGACACCAGCAAGAGCACCCAGAAGCAGCGCTGGGGGAGGGGGGCCTCGCTTCCCGCCAGCCCCAGCTCCGGGGTGGGGAGGGGGGGATCCCCCAAAAATTAAGAGATCAGAAACAAGGGGGTGCCTGCCAACCCTCGGGCTGACCTTGAAGAACTGGGGAGAGGGGAGGGGGGGCACCCGAACACAAAGCGCGCAGAGACCCTGAGGAGAAAGGGGGGGGTCCCCCAAAAGTGTCCCGGGGTAGAGATCGGGGTGCGGGGAGAGAGGGGGGATCCCCGGAAACCCCCTGCCGGCGGCGCCCCAGGGCCTCGGAGCTGAGCGGGGGGACCCCCCCAGGCCTCCCGGGCTCCCCCCCCTCAGGCATCACTTCCGGGGTTCGCACACGCCCCCCCCCCCGGCCGCACCCCGACTTACCCTCGGAGGCCCCGCGGCGGGGGGGGGGGGTCGGCTCGGGCTTTAGGGGGAGCCGGGGCTCCTCCTCGCGTGCTCCGCGTCCTCCGGTGTCCGCGGGATCCCGGGCCGGGGGGGGGGGGGGAGGACGCGCCCGCCAAGGTCGCCGCCGCCGCCCCCGGGACCCGGCGCCCCCCGGCGGCCGACACAGCAAAGCACCCCACGCGGACCACCACCACCACCCAGCCCGGCGAAGCCAGCCGCGAGGCCCGGCCCAGAGCCGGCCAGGGGCCCGGGCGGGGCGGGCGGGGCGGGCGGGGCGGCGGCGGCGGCGGCGGCGCGCGCGGAGGCCTCGGGCCCTGGCGCCTCCTCCCCGCCCTGGGGGAGGAAGCCAGCGGAGGGGCGGGGCCCGGCCACGCCACGCCCTCCGGCGCCGGCGTCCGCGCGCGGGCCACGCCCCCTCCGCCCGCCCCGCGCTCGCCCACCTCGGGGATGAGGGGGCGGGGCCCGGCCACGCCACGCCCTCCGGCGCCGGCGTCCGCGCGCGGGCCACGCCCCCTCCGCCCGCCCCGCGCTCGCCCGCCCCGGGGACGAGGGGGCGGGGACGGGGCAGGCCACGCCCTCCGGCGCCGGCGACAGCGCGCGGGCCACGCCCCCTCCGCCCGCTCTACGCTCGCCCGCCTCGGGGATGAGGGGGCGGGGACGGGGCAGGCCACGCCCTCCCAGCCGCCTGCGTCCGCGTGCTGGCTCCGCCCCCTTTCCTTCCCCTCTGTTTCCTCCTCCCTCTTCCTTCCCTTCTCCGGTCGCTGTCTTTCCTTCCCTCCCATCCTCTCCCCTTCCTCATCTTCTTCTTTCTCCTCCCTCCTCCCCTTTCCTTTCTCTCCCTCTCCCTCTCCCCCTCGTCCAGGTCCAGTGCCACCCTGCAAGCACTGCTCTCCTCCTGGAAGCTCTCCCGGGATGGATGGATAGATAGATAGACAGATAGACAGACAGACAGACAGACTCTTGGTGAGTCGCTGGATGGGTGGGTGGATAGATGAATGGGTGAATGGATGGATGGATGGAAGGATGGATGGATAGATGGAGGGATGGGTGGATGGATGGATGGAAGGAAGGATGGATGGATGGGTGGATGGATGGATGGAGGGTGGATGGGTGGGTGAGTGGATGGGTGGATGGATGAATGGGTGAATGGGTGGGTGGGTGGATGGATGGATGAATGGGTGGATGGATGGATGAATGGGTGGATGGATGGATGGATGGATGGTTGGATGAATAGATGGGTGGGTGGATGGATGGATAGAGGGATGGGTAGATGAGTGGATGGATGGGTGGATGAGTGGATGGATGGATGGATGGTTGGATGAATGGATGGATGGGTGGGTGGATGGATGGGTGGAGGGATGGGTGGATGGATGGATGAGTGAGTGGGTGGTTGGATGGATGGATGGATGGATGGATGGTTGGATGGAGGGTGGATGAGTGGGTGGGTGGATGAGTGGGTGGGTGGATGGAAGATGGATGGGTGGATGGATGGATGGATGGATGGGTGGGTGGGTGGGTGGATGGATGGGTGGGTGGATGGGTGGATGGATGGGTGGGTGGGTGGGTGGATGGGTGGGTGGGTGGATGGATGGATGGGTGGGTGGATGGAAGAATGGATGGGTGGGTGGATGGATGGATGGGTGGATGGGTGGGTGGATGGATGGGTGGATGGGTGGATGGATGGGTGGGTGGATGGATGGATGGATGGATGGGTGGATGGATGGACGGGTGGATGGGTGGATGGACGGACGGATGGGTGGGTGGATGGATGGGTGGATGGGTGGATGGATGGGTGGATGGATGGGTGGATGGATGGGTGGATGAGTGGATGGGTGGATGGGTGGATGGGTGGATGGATGGGTGGATGGATGGGTGGATGAGTGGATGGGTGGATGGGTGGATGGGTGGATGGATGGGTGGGTGGATGGATGGGTGGATGGGTGGATGGATGGGTGGGTGGATGGGTAGATGGGTGGATGGATGGGTGGATGGATGGGTGGATGGGTGGGTGAAAGTGCACACGGATGAACGGTTGCTCAGCAGTGCTGCCGCACACCCCACCCCAAGCCAGCTGCTTGTTCCTCAGCACTGTGCTCCCATCACGTTTGTCTTCATCATCACCATCATCCTCACCACTGCTGCTGGGCCCCACACCTGCTGGTGGCTGCTGTTATAAAGGGGTTACCGCCCCTAAACCGGGCAGCGAGAGCACTTCTTCTGGGGCACCGTGCCCCTCCCCTCGCTCTCTCACTCCCCCTCCTTGGATCCTCCTTCTGCCCCCACCACACCAATTATACCATTCATTTTCCACACCGAGGTCTACTGAGACCCACTGCTGCCTGGCTCCCCCCCCTTACCTCCACCCTCTCCCCTTCCTCCTCCCTTCCTCCCTTCCTCCTCCCTCCCTCCAGGTCTGCGCCCTCTCTCCCCCTCTCCTTCCCAAAGACGCCAGCACACCCAAGGAAAAAACAAGACAAAAGCAAAAGAGCCAACACAACAAAAGACCCTCCTGTTTCCGCTTCCGCTTCCAGGAAGTCATTTTCCACACACTGGGAGCAGAGGCGCACGCCCTGCGTGGACATCCTGCCTTTATATCAACCCACATAGAAGTAACACGCGCAGGGCCACACGCCACACGCGTAATAACCGTAGAAAATAGGTCTTTTATATTATATATGTTTGAAGCCTGGGCAAAATGCACTGGATATATAAAGTTTTGTTCAATGGAAGAAGGGGAAGAGGGAAGGGAGGAAGGAAGGGAGGGAGGAAGACAAGGGAAGGGAGGGAGGAAGAAAGGAAGGAGGAAGGGAGGGAGGCCGTGCAGTACATACACAATAGGAGGTTGAAGCCCAGGGCGGATAATGGGGGGAAAGTAGTATGTGCAGACTCAGGAACCCAGATGCAGGAAGGGACCACTCAGGGACCCGGATGCAGGAAATATGTAAAGGTTCATCTATGTAACATGTATGATCATTCTGATGGTGAAATCTCTTGGAACAGTTAAGAGTTTAACAAGAAGCAACTCAGGAGGCTGAGATCTGAGGACTGTGGTTCGAGGCCACCCCGGACAGGAAAGGCCGTGAAACTTTTTATTTAAGGCTAGTGCTCTACCACTTTGAACCACAGCTCTGCTTCTGGTTTTTGCGTGGTTCGTTGAAGATCAGAGTCTCATGGTCTTTCCTGCCCAGAGCTGGCTTTGAACCACGATCCTCAGAGCTCAGCCTCCCGAGTAGCTGACAGGCATGAGCCACCGGTGCCCAGTTTCATGTTATTTCTCCATGCAGGATCCCATGCAGCTTTTGTCCAGACTACAATCCTCCTGTTGCAGTTGGTACTACAGTTACTTGGATTGTGTCTTTCACTGAGCGGGGATTACAGGCAGGAGCAACTGCACCTGGTCATAAAACTCCTGCATATGGGACTGTTGGAGAACTTCATGTTTCATGAGAGCCACGGGTTTTTGTGGACTTTGGCTGCTTTTATTTCCCCAGGAACTATAGTTGATGGGCAAAGACATGTTCTGTTATCTTATCTAATTAGTTGTATCTAAACTTCACCAACTTGTGAACCTGAGTGTCTAGGACATTATTATTATTATTATGATTCTGTAGGCCAGTCCTGGGGCTTGAACTTGGGGTCTGACCACTGTCCTTGATTTTCTTTTGCTCAAGGCTATCACTCTATCCCCTGTGCCACAGCACAGACTTTTCTTGCCCAGGCTGGCTTTGAACTGGGATCCTCAGATTGTGGGTAACACAACTGCAGTCTAGAGTACGCTGCTGCCAGCCCCAGAGGCTACTTTTTGCCTCAGTTTCCGTACTAAGCCTCTACCTGTGCTTTCTAGAGATCACTGAAGATCTTGTTCTAGAAACTCATGTTCCCTTCTCTTCCTTCAGGCAATAATTGTTCTTCTTTCAGGTGATTAAACTCCTCTTTATTTTTATTTTTAAAGGCTGGGTGGGGTAGCTCACGCCTGTAATTCCAGCTACTTGGGAGACTGAGCCAGGAGAATTGAGATTCAAGGCCAGCCCGGGCAAAAGGTATGAGAACCTATCTGAAAAAAAAAAAAAATTCTTTTTAAAGGCAAATCCAGGTGCTGGTGGCTCACACCTGTCATCCTTGCTACTTGAGAGGCTGAGATCTAGAGGATCGTGTTGTGAAGCCAGCCCCTGACAGGAAAGTTCTATGAGACTCTTATCTCTAATGAACCAGCAAAAAGCTAGAAGTGGCACTGTGGTTCAAGTGGTAGAGCGCTAACCTTAAATAAAAAGTTCCATGGACTTTCCTGCCCAGGCTGGCCTCGACTCCCGATCCTCCAGAGCTCAGCCTCCTGAGTAGCTGGGATGACAGGTGTGAGCCACAGCGCCCGGTTGGGAGAATGAATCCTTGAATGCTGGTATCAAGTCTTGAGAGCTGGGGAGTGGCAGGGGGAGCTCTTTCTCTTGATACAAGGACGGACAATGAGGACCAAACAAATCACCTTGTACAGCACACTGTAGCAAAATCCCCTCCCGGGGCCTCAATTTATCACACACAGCAGCAAAAAGAAGCCTTGGATCCAGGATGAATAGACTCCTTTTCTCTCTCTCTCTCTCTCTCTCTCTCTCTTTCTCTCTCTCTCTCTCTCTCTTTCTGGGATATAGAGGCAAAATCGGCCAGTGCAAAGCAGCCTCTGTGGAGACTTCACTAAAAGAAAAACCATGTCTCCAGGCTGCACATGCAGCGTTCAAAGTCCTCTTTTAAAAGGAAGAAGCTACGGAGCTGGGTGCTGGTGGCTCACGCCCGTTATCCTAGCTAGACTGGAGGCTGAGATGTGAGGATCATGGTTCAAGGCCAGCCTGGACAGAAAATCCTTGAGGCTCTTATCTCCGATGAGCCCACCCACAAACAGCTGGAAGTGGAGCTGTGGCTCAAAGTGGTAGAGTTCTGGCCTTGGCCCGGGCTGGTTTTGAATCACAATCCTCAGATCTCAGCCTCCTGAGTAGCTAGGATGACAGGCATGAGCCACTGGCCCCTGGCTATTAACATTTTTTGTTTTGGTCGGTCTGGGGCTTGAACTCTGGGCCTGGGCACTGTCCTTCAGCTCTTCAGCTCAAGGTAGGCGCTCTACCACTTGAGCCACAGCGCCACTTCTGGTTTTCTGGTGGTTCATTGGAGATAAGAGTCTCACAGACGTTCCTGCTCCGGCTGCTTTTGCACCATGATCCTCCAGATCTCAGCCTCCTGAGTAGCTGGGGTGACAGGCATGAGCCTCCCAGGACCTGGCAGGGTGCCCTGATTTTCTCCTGCTCAGGGGATGTACTTAGCTGGCCAACAAGTACAACATGTCCTTGGGTAGAAGTCGCTTATCAGGAAGTGGGTACTGAATTCCATCTGCCATAAAGTTGGGTGTGCCCAACATGCACACCTCATTATTGAGGGCCTAAAGATAGAGGGCCTGCTGAGCATTGAATATTTACATTTCTAGTATACCTACTTTTTTTTTTTCTGATAGTCCTGGGACTTGAACTCAGGGCCCGGGCACTGTCCTTGAACTTCTTTGGCTCAAAACTAGCACTCTACCACTTGAGCCATAGTGCCACTTCTGGCTTTTTCTGTGGATGTGGTACTGAGGAATCGAACCCAGGGCTTCGTGTATGCTAGGTGAGCACTCTACCCCTAAGCCACCTTCCCAGCCCTTGGATTGGATTTTAAGTGTAATTATTGCTGTATAAGTGGTTGAAGTTCCAGATTATAATCAGTTGAAATTCAAGAGATAAGGATCATTTTCCCAAGGTAAAGTTTACCCCATGATCTCCCAGCCACGTGTGGCTTCTACAGTTTATACAGATATCCTTAGCAGGAGAGAGAGTCCCCCGGAGGAGATAAAAGATTAACTTTCTCCTGTGTTTTTAACTGCGTAGTAAGATGACCGGAGCTGACCTTAATGTCCGGTGCATTTCAAAAAGCTGGGGAAAAGTATCTTGAGTGCTTCAATCTTAGAGAAATATGGTGGCTGGGTATGGTGGTACATACCTGCAACACCAACCACATGGTTTTTATAGGTAGGAGAATTGCTTGTGGTCCAAAGGTGGCCCCAAAGCCAAAACAGGAGACTGAGAAATAAGTAAAGCAAAAAAGGGACTGGAACTGGAGCTCAAGTGGTAGAGTGTTTAGTCTACCAAGGTAGAGATCCTGACTTCAAATGAGAGCATCAGAGACAGCTATGTTTAATGGGATAGAACCATCATTGTCCTTATTATATAGGCTAATTAAAAAATAATGTCTAGTGATCACACCTATAATCCTAGCAACTCCAGAGAATGTGAGGATCCAGGTTTGAAGCTATCCAGGTAGATCTCTGAGAGACTCTTTATCTCCAATTAAATGGCAAAAAAAAGCTGAACGTGGAGGTGTGGCTCAAGTGGTAGAGTGCCAGCCTGGAGCAGAAAAAGTCAAGTGAGGGGCTGGGAAGGTGGCTCAGCGGTAGAGTGCTCGCCTAGCATGGATGAGGTCCTGGGTTCCATTCCTCAGTACCACACCCACAGAAAAAGCTAGAAGTGGTGCTTGGTTCAGGTGGTAGAGCTCTTGCCTTGAGCAAAAGAAGCTCAGGGACAGTGCCCAGGCTCTGAGTTCAAGTCCCAGGACTGACAAAAAAAAGATTTTCTATAAGTACAAGCACATGCCACAGCAGGTAATTTTCCTTTCTTCTTTATGATAAAAAATTTAAACCAAAATTAAGGACTGACTCCAACCAGGGCAAAAATAGTTCAATGGAGCAGACCTAATAAGCTAGGAATAGATTTTAATGCATTATTTAAAAGTTTGGCCTATATTGAGGAAGATATCATAAATTGCTGAAGAAAAGGAATTGTGTGTGTGCACGCGCGTGTGCACGGGTGTTAAAATGATTACCTAATTATTTTGAGCTGTAATAAAATTTTATCCTAATTCCCAGTGTTCACCAGAACAAATTCCAGATGGGCTGGATAATATAATAGATAAACAATAGCTAGGTCACCGTGGCTCATGCTTATCATCCAAGCTGCTCAGGAGGCAGCGAGCTGAGGATTCAAGTTCAAAGCCAGCCCAGGGCAGGAAAGTCCAGGAGACTCTTATTATCAATTAATCTCTCTCTCTCTTTCTCTCTCACACACACAAAGCTGGCAATGGTGCTGTAGCTCAAGTGGTAGAGCACTAACCTTGAATGAAAAACCTAAGTGACAGGGTCCAGGCCCTGAGTTCAAGCCCCAGGACCGATACAAATAATAATAATAATAATAATAATAATAGATTCATGAAAGTAGAAAATGGCAAATATCCAAGGTTCAATTGTTTAATGCCTTTTTGAGCGTGCAGGTATTTTAGGGCTGAGGATTGTAGATCAATGGCAGAGCATTTTGCCTAGCATTTGTGAAACTGTGGGTCTGATCTTCAATACTGCAAAAAATCATAATAATAGCAATGAATTGTTAAAAAAAAGTAACAACAAAAAAAAAACACCAGACGCCAGGCACCAGTGGCTGACGTCTGCTGTCGTTCTAGCTCCTCAGGAGGCTGAGCTCTGAGGAACACGGTTCAAATCCAGCCCCAGCAGCAAACTGCAAAACTCAGCTCCAAGGAAAAACCAAAAAGTCGGAAGTGAAGCCGCACTGCTTGGTAGCCAATAGGAAGTGACATCTGGGGGGCGGTTAGCCAATCACACACTGAGGCCCTGCCCCAGCCAATCAGCGCCGTTCATTCCTTCCGGCGTCCTGCGTGCTGCCATGGCTACGGAAGGGGCGCATTCCACCGGCTAGGACTGAGCCTACAATAGCTCCTCCCGTTCCTCCCGCCAATCATGAGTGCGAAGGGAGGGGAGGCGTGGGAGGCGGGCCTTCTTGGCTAATCACTTCCGGGCACCAGCCAATAAGGAGAGAAACTGCTCAGCCAATCAGCGTGCCTCTCTCCTCGCGTCCCGGGCGCTGCCTTGGAAACGGGCTGGGCGAGTCCAACCGCAGAGGGGTGCGGCGCGCGCGCGAGGCGGCCGGCGCCTGCGCAGTTCCGTGCGGCCGGGCCGCTGCCCCCTCCCCAGCGCAGCCCCGTGGGCCCGCCCGCCGGCGCGGGGCGGGGCAGCCGGAGCCGCGGGAGAGGCGACGCGGACGCGCCGGCGGGCGGGTGAGCGGGGCGGGTGAGCGGGCGGCGCTGCGGGCGGCGGCCCCGCCGGGCCCCGCGGCTCCCTCAGCCCGGGCGCCTCCTCCCGCCAGGACCCCGGCCTGTGCTCCCCCAGACTCCGCTCCTTCTGGCCTGGGTGCCGAGGGCCACGGGCTCCCGCGGCCTGCGAGAGGCGGGGGGGGGGGGGGGGGTGAGGTGGGGACGGGGGGCGGGGCGTGGGGAGTGGGGGGCGTGGGAGGAGGGGCGTGGGGGGGCGTGGAGAGCGGTGTGGGGTGTGGGGGGGCGTGGAGAGGGGCGTGGGGAGTGGGGGTGTGGGGGGGCGTGGAGAGGGGTGTGGGGGGAGGGGCGTGGAGAGGGGCGTGGGGAGTGGGGGGTGTGGGGGGGTGTGGAGAGGGGCGTGGGGAGTGGGGGGTGTGGGGGGGTGTGGAGAGGGGCGTGGGGAGTGGGGGGTGTGGGGGGGTGTGGAGAGGGGCGTGGGGAGTGGGGGGGTGTGGGGCGTGGAGAGGGGTGTGGGGAGTGGGGGGGTGTGGGGGGGTGTGGAGAGGGGTGTGGGGAGTGGGGGTGTGGGGGGCGTGGAGAGGGGTGTGGGGGGCGTGGAGAGGGATGTGGGGAGTGGGGGGGGCGTGGAGAGGGGAGTGGGGGTGTGGGGATGGGTGTGGGGGGCTCTGGAGAGAGGAGTGGGGGTGTGGAGAGGGGTGTGGGGGTGTGGGGAGGGGCGTGGGGGGCATGGGGAGGAGTGGGGGGCGTGGAGAGGAATGTGGGGAGTGGGGGTGGGGAGGGGTGTGGGGAGTGGGAGTGTGGGGGGGCGTGGAGAGAGGTGTGGGGAGTGGGGGGGGGTGTGGTGAGGGGTGTGGGGTGTGGTGAGGGGTGTGGGGTCTGAGGAGGGGTGTGGGGGGGCTGGAGAGGGATGTGGGGGGTGGGGGGGCGGGGAGAGGGGTGTGGGGAGTGGGGGTATAGGGGGTGTGTGGAGAGAGGTGTGGGTGTGTGTGGGGGGGCATAGAGAGAGGTGGGGGGGAGGGGTATGGGGGGAATAAACTTGGGGCACCCTGCAACCCCAGCCTTGGATCTGCTCAGTGGGGAATCCACTGGCCTGCACGTGCCTCAGGGTTTGCATTTGTTAAATAACAGGTGTTGGCACTCTGGAAGCTTCCATGAAGGCGGGGAATGAGTTGGGAATCTTCCAGTTAATTGCAGTCACCTTTGCTTTTGCGTGTGCACACACACGCGTGTGAGATGCACTTGCAGTGAATTAGCTCTCACCTGGGGGGGGGGGGCGTTCCTGATGCTTTTTAAAGTGAATTTGAAGGAGCCTAAGCAGACAAAAATAAGAAGAGGAAGAAAAACCCAGAGGCTCAACACACAGCACTGTTCTCTTGCAAAGCAGGGGGAAAACGACGCTGCCAGGAACAGCATACTTTGGGTAGAAGAGTTGCAGAGAAATGTGAGGAGGGGAGAAGGGAGAGTCAGGTAGGTGACCATTTGGGGGGTGGCGGTAGATTCTGGGGTTCCTTGGGTGGTGGGTGCTGACTGTAGGGTGTTTATTAGGTTCATTGTGGGCAGTTTTCTGTGTTTGAGTTCAGTTTCCAGGGACAAAGTGACAGTTGTTTTTTGGTCTGTGCACACGTGTCTGTACAGGGTTTGAACTCAGGGCCCAGGCGCTGTCCCCTAGTTTTTTTTTTAACTCCACTCAAGGCTTGGTGCTCTGTGGCTTGAGCCACACCTCTGTTTGTGGCAGTTTGCTAGTAAATTGTACCTAAGAATCTTATACATGGAATTGATGAATTTGCATATGTACATATTCATGCACCCATTAAGTGAATGCATCCTTCCCCCAGCTAGTTTTATCAGTGTCTTTTCTGTTTGCCTTTTAGGAGCTAAAGATGTATTCTTACCCCATGTGAGGAGTCAGCCGAGAGATGGAAAACTTCATTCTCTACGAGGAGATTGGCAGAGGAACCAACACCGTGGTCTACAAAGGGCGGCGGAAGGGGACGATCAACTTTGTGGCCATCCTGTGTGCTGAAAAGTGCAAGAGACCGGAAATCACCAACTGGGTGAGTGTGCGGCGCGTCCATCCACGCTGGGAAGAGACAGTGCTCTGGTCAGAGGAGAAAGTAGCCAAATGCCAAGTATGATAGCAGACGCCTGTAATCCTAGCACTTGGGAGGTGGCAGGATGTCAAGTTCAAGGATATATACTTAGAGCCCGTCTCAATAAACCAAAGGCTGGGTATGTAACTCAGTGGTAGAGCCCAAAGCCCTGGGTTTGATACCCAGAACCATCAACAAAGTAAAATGAGAGGAAAAAAAAGTAAGTTATAAACTGAGCACTGGACACTCACTTCTGTCATCCTAGCTAAACTTAGGAGGCTGAGAGCTGAGCGTTGTGGTTTGAAGCCAGCTGGGACAAGAAAGTCCTGGGGATTTTTAAAAATTTTTTTTTTTTTTGTTGGTCCTGGGGTTTGAACTCAGGGCTTTGGCATTGTCTCTGAGCTTTTGTGCTCAAGGCGAGCGTTCTACCACTTTGAGCCACAGCTCCATTTCTGGTTTTCTTGTGGTTCATTGGAGAGAAAAGAGTCTCACAGACATTCCTGCTCGGGCTGGCTTTGAATTGAGATCCTCAGATCTTAGCGTTCCAGGTAGCTAGGATGACAGGCGTGAACCACTGGTGCCCAGCCTGGGATTTTTTTTTTTTTTTTTTTGGGTCGGTCGTGGGGCCTGAACTCGGCCTGGGCACTGTCCCTCAGCTCTTCAGCTCAAGGCTAGTGCTCTACCACTTGAGCCACAGCGCCACTTCCAGCTTTTTTTCTTTTTTTTTGCTTATGTGGTGCTGAGGAATCGAACCCAGGGCCTCTGGCATTCAAGGCAAGCGCTCTACCACTGAGCCACCTTCCCAGCCCCAGCCTGGGATTTTTTAATTTTATTTTTCTGTTGGGGCTTGAACACAGGGATTTGGCAGTGTCCCTGAGCTTTTGTGCTCAAGATTAGTGCTGTACCACTTTGAGCCACAGCTCCATTTCTGGTTTTCTGGTGGCTCATTGGAGGACAGAGTCTCCCCGACTTTCCTGCCCAGGCTGGCTTTGAACTAGGCTCCTCAGATCTCAGCCTCCTGAGTAGCCATCCTAATAGGCATGAAGATCAGACATCGTTAGCCTCATTTCCCTGTGGCCAGCCTTTCTTAATGTCTGAAAATAAATTACATCTTTTTTTCAGTCTATCTCCTGATCGCCCACTGAAGTGGTTTTTACGTGCAAGAGTTCAAGAACTTTTTTTCCCCTCCCCCTTTCCCGGCAGGTCCGTCTCACGTATGAAATTAAGCACAAGAATATCGTGACTTTTCACGAATGGTACGAGACCAGCAATCACCTGTGGCTCGTGGTGGAGCTCTGCACGGGTAAGCCTGGCCACCAGATCTCTCGAGAACTGCCTCGAATGTACACACACGAATCTATTGTACCACAATCCAGAGTATTCACCGGGCAGGCCGGTAACCCTTGTGTCGCTTTTCATGGGTGAAAGCCACTGGCGCTTGTGGCTTCGAGAACAGATGTAAAAGAACGGGAGGCTGGCGTAGTAGCGCACCCCTGTCATCCCAGCTACTCAGGAGGCTGAGATCTGAGGATCGTGTTTCCATGCCTGTCTGGGCAGATAAATCCGAGAGACTCTTCAGATTAACTTGCCACAAACTGGAAAGGGTGGTGTGGTTCAAGTGGTGGAGCGCCAGCCTTGAGCAAAAAAGCTAAACAAGAGTGTGAGGCCGTGAGTTCAAATCCCAGTACCTACCCCCTCCCAAAAAGTATTAAGGCAGAGCCTCATGCACCCTACTTTTTATAGTGATTTTTTATTATTATTTATTATTTTGTGGGCAAGAGGAGTGCGTGAGCAAAGTTGAACTGTCCCATGCTGCCACCTGGTGGCCACTCTGGGTTACAGCAGTGTCTTTGCACCGCTTGCTGTGATGCATACCCAGGGAAAGATGAGCATGAAAACCTTTTATTTTTTAGCAGTATGATGGGGGGAGGGGGGGGGAATGGAACCTGGTACTGGTGGCTCACACCTGTCATCCTAGCTACTGAGGAGGCTGAGATCTGAGCCTGGGCAGGAAAAGTCTGTGAGACCCTATATCTCCAATAAACTTCAAAAAAAAATAGCTGGAAGGGAGCTGTGGTTCAAGTGGTAGAGCACCAGCCTTAAGCAAAAAAAAAAGCGCAGGGAACAGTGCCCCCCAGGTCCTGAGTTCAAACTCTAGGTCCAGCAATAAAGAGGTAAGTTTGCATGCTTTTATGTTATGCACTCAATAATAAGGATCATTAAATGGTGTTTTTTGTTTGTTAGTTTTTTGTTTTGGTCAGTCGTGGGGCTTGAACTCTGGCCCTGGGCGCAGTCCCTCAGCTCTTCAGCTCAATGTGAGCACTTTACCACTTGAGCCACAGCTCCACTTCTGGCTTTTTTTGATGAATCCTTGGAGATAAGAGTCTCATGGGCTTTTCTGCCCGGCTGCCTTTGAACTGTGAGCCTCAGGGCTCAGCTTCTTTGAGTAGCTGGGATTACAGGCGTGAGCCATGGCACCTGGCTTCGCTTCTTCCTTTTAAGATGAGATTGGTAGGTTATGGAAATGACTTTTACTCAATGCCTTGCAGGCGGATCCTTAGAGACAGTTATTGCCCAGGACGAGAACCTTCCAGAAGATGTTGTGCGAGCATTTGGCGCTGACGTGATCGCCGGATTACACTATCTCCACACTCTGGGCATCGTGTTCTGTGACATTTCTCCAGGGAAGGTGATCCGCTGATTTTTTTCATTTCCTAACTGCTGAGATCATAGTTACAGTAGCCTGGATTACAGGAGTGAGCTACCAGCCTCTAGCTCTGAAATTGTACCGATTTATTTACTTAAAAAATTACTGTTCTCCTAAAGGTGCTGCACACAGGGGTGACAGTCAGATCAGGCAGGTCACGAGCGCATTTCTTTGTGGACCGTGTCCCCCCCCCATGCTTCCTTCCCTCCCTCACCCCCAGTTTTTCCCTCCCGTTCCCACCCACAAGGCGTAGAGATCATTTTCTACTCCGTGTCCAGTGAGGACCACGGCTGCCTTTGTTCACCCTCCGTCCCTCCATTTCTGTGCCCCCCTCACCCTCCCAAAGAAAACAACCACAAAGAAAAAAGCCTCTTGGGTCCAGTTCCTGAAGTCCATTTGACTGCTTGCCACACAGGAAAGCGAGCGTGGTGCCGTTTGTCTCTCGGTGACAGCATCTTGCCTTTATAACGGCTGTGTAGTATTCCATTGTGTGGAGGTACCACATGGTTTTGGGGCCTGCTTATCTCTGGTGGGGCATCCAGGCTGTTCGATTTAGTTTCTTGATTTCTTTATTTTATTTTTATTTTTTTGGAGGTCTTGAACTCGAGGCTGGGCACTGCCCCTGAGCTTTTTATTTTTTTATTTTTTTAAAATTTTTTATTGTAAAGATACTATACAGAGGCTTGCAGTTACATGAGTGAGGTAATGAGTACACTTCCTATTGAGCATTGTTACCCCCTCCATTGTTTTCCCCCTACCATCCCCTCCCTCCCTCCCTACCTTCCCTGAGATTTTTTTTTTTTTTGTGATTAAGCGATTACATAATTTCCCGAATTTCACAGTATTATGGAATAATGATGCTCATTTAAAGTCACAAGTTTATTCTAGCTTTCCTGGAGCAAATTGTCTACCACAGTCTGTAATATATAACAGTGTTCACATGTTATACACCATACATGTGATCAGCAGCATGGAGATATTTAGTAGTGGTTCGACCAGATGAGTGGGAGTTCTTTGTTTCTTAAGTCCTGTTAATTTTGTCGTATCACTTAACATTTTGGATTTAGCATCCACTTATCAGGGAGACCATATGCCGTTTGTCTCTTTGCTCTTGGCTTACCTCGCTCAACATGATTCCTTCTAGCTCCATCCATCTCCCTGCAAATGCCATTATTTTGTCCTTTCTAATGGCTGCACAATATTCCATTGTGTATAGATACCACAGTTTTTTGATGCATTCATCTGTGGTGGGACATCTGGGTTGTTTCCATACTCTGGTTATTGTGAACAGTGCTGCAATAAACATGGAGGTGCATGTGTTCTTGATTTATTTTAATCTGCACAGATTCTTCTGGAAGGTCCCGGCACGCTGAAGTTTAGCAATTTCTGCTTGGCCAAAGTGGAAGGGGAAAGCCTAGAGGACTTCTTCGCGCTGGTGGCCGCCGAGGATGGAGGCAGCGGCGACAGCGGGGAAAACACCCTCAAGAGAAACACGAAAGCCAGGGTGAAGGGTATGCGGCCCCGAGAAGCTAGGAGTTCGTCACCTTTTTTGGGGGGAGGGGGCGTTGGTTGTGAGATTTGAACTCAGGGCCTAGGTGCCGTCCCTGAGCTCTTTCGCTCAAGGTGAGCGCTCTACCCCTTGAGCCACAGCACCACCTCCAGTTTTCTGGTGGTTCCTTGGAGATCAGAGTCTCATAGACTTCCCTTCCCCGGGCTGGCTTTGAACTGTGATCCTCCGGATCATCTCAGCCTCCTCCTGAAGTAGCTGGGAATGAGAGGCATGAGCCTCTGGTGCCGGGCACACGTCCATTGTTTCTTGATGTCTGTTGCCATCTCCCCAGTCTGCCAGGCCGGGCGCGTGCCAGGGAGAGGGAAAGGCCTAGGACGTCGTGTGTGTTTTGGTTTTAGGGTCTCTGATGTACGCAGCCCCGGAAATCGTGAGGGGCACGGACTGCACCCGTGCCAGCGACCTGTGGTCGGCGGGCTGCCTGCTGTACGAAATGTTCTCAGGTGATGCGTTTTGATCCCCTCCCAAAATCAGCCAGGTTGGCAACAGAATGAAAACAGAAACAGGGTTCACGAGGCACTTAGCGACTCCCCTCCGTCATCCTTTGCTACTCAGGAGGCTGAGAATCAGAGGATCACGGTTCGAAGGATCGTGAGAGTCCCCTCTCCAAAATAACCAGCAAAAAGCTGGGCTGGAGGCGTGGCTCAAGTGGTTGAGCACCAGCTAAAGCAAGGGAGAATTAGTAGCAGTTCTTATCAAGGAGCTGGAAATCCTTGGGTCAGAGAGTCTGTCATCTGTGAACCAGAGGATGGATGAGGACAATTAGTAATGTATTTTTTTTTTTGTCAGTCCCAGGGCTTGAACTCAGGACCTGGGCGCTGTCACTGAGCTGTTCGGCTCAAGGCTGGTGTTCTACCCCTTGAGCCACAGCGCCGCTTCATTTTCTGGTGGTTCATTGGAGATAAGAGTCGGGCGGACTTCCGTGCCCTGGCTGGTCTCGAACTGCGATCCTCCCGATTTCAGCCTCCTGAGTAGCTGGGCTGACAGGTGTGAGCCACCGGCACCCGGCTGACCCATTTAATTTTGCCCCTTACCATGATTTCAGGAAAGCCCCCGTTCTCCTCAGAAAGCCCTTCAGAGTTAATTGAGAAGATTTTGTACGAAGATCCCTTGCCACCCATCCCGAAAGGTGAGCTCACGGTCTGCAGATAAGTTCATTTATCTCCTTTTTTGTTTTTCGATGTTTTTGTTCTTGTTTTGGTTGACCAGTCTTGGGGCTTGAATTCTGCCACATTTTATGCTGCGTTAAACAATCATCCGTCGGGTGCCGGTGGCTCCCGCCTGTCATCCCAGCGACTCAGGGACAGCGCCCCGGCCCCTCAGTGTTCTGGAGGGTCCTACGGTCGATGCCTGACTTACCGATCTGATCCCTTTTTTCTTCTTTCTGAAAAATTTGTTGATAGATTCTTCACTTCCTAAAGCATCATCAGATTTTATTCACTTGCTTGATGGGTTACTTCAGAAAGATCCTCAGAAAAGGTATGGGGGCCATTTGATTGATTGCCAGTCCTGGGGCTTGAACTCAGGGCCTGGGCGCTGTCGCTGTCGCTGAGCTGCTTTTTGCTCAAGGGGAGCACTCGACCACTTGAGCCACAGCGAGACCGTGATCCTCAGATCTCAGCCTCGTGAGGAGCTGGGATTACAGGCGTGCGCTACCCCACTGGGCTGCCTTTGATGCTCTTTTGCGCAGGTTGACGTGGGCGGGGCTGCTGCAGCATCCGTTCTGGAAGGACGCGTTGCTGAGGGATGAGCAGGAGTCGGGCCTCGAAGACCTGAGCCTCAGGTGGGTATGAGCCTGGCCTTCGCTCTGAGATGGGAAGAGCAGGGACTGAGATTTTGCTGGGCTTTCATGGCTGAAGAGGACCCGGGGTTTGTCTGATGCAAGCTGGCGTCGTGAATGTAGTTAGAACACTTTTTGGAATTCTTGATTTTGCTTTCTCCCTTTTTAAATTCACTTGTTTTGCCAGTCTTGGGGCTTGAACTCTGGGCCTGGGCGCTGTCCCTCAGCTCTTCAGCTCAAGGCGAGCGCTCTACCACTTGAGCAGCAGCACCACTTCCAGTTTTCTAGTGCTTTATCGGAGATCAGAGTCTCATGGCCTTTCCTGCCCGGTCTGGCCTCCAATCGCGATCCTCCGATCTCAGCCTCCTGAGTAGAAAGGATGACAGGCATGAGCCATTGGCATCCAGCTCTTTATTTCTGTGTGTGTGTGTGTGTGTGTGTGTGTGTTCAACTTTGTCATTTGCATCTGTAACTGGAGAGAGAGTTTCAGTGTCAACCATGATCACCTTGGCTTTCTCCTGTGTAGTAGTAGCAGAGCTGCCATGGAATATTCTGGGCTCCAGGATTCCAGGGAGTTTTTGAAGAGTCCTCTGAATGCCCAAGCGAAAGGTCAGAGGAGCAGCCAGTGGACATGTCGCTCTTTCAGACTCGGTAAGCTTTTTAAAAAATGGTTTAAGTTTTCATTCTTCTGGGGTCAGTTCTGGGGTTTGAACTCAGGGCCTGGGCGCTGTCCCTGAGCTGCTTTTGCTCCAGGCTGGCACTCTACCACTTGAGTCACAGCACCCGTTGGGGCTTTTTCTGAGTGGTTTATTGGAGATCCAGAGTCATACGGACTTTCCTGTCCCCGGGCTGGCCTCCAACCTCGATCCTCCAGGTCTCAGCCTCCTGAGTTGCTGGGATGACCGGCGTGAGCCACCGGTGCCTGGCTGAATTTCATTCTTCAAGTCTTCCTTGTTAACACTTCATTTTTTAAATCTTTCCGTTCTGCTGCTGCAGAATGCTCATTTCCTCCGACAGAAAATCCAATGGAACTACGCCCCAAGAGCACCGATGGTGGCGAGTTAAACGAAGCCATGTTTCTCCTCAGGTATGGTGACTGCAAAACCCCCGAGGGAGTGGATGGCGGTTGACCGTTCGGTCTTTGTTTCTTTGACAGGGTCGGGGTTTGAACTCGGGGCCTTGTGCGTGCTGGGCCGGTGCTCGACCGCTTGAGCCAGGTCCCCAGTCCTTTGTCTTTGATTTTGTATTTTGACTGTATTTCTAAGATGTGGCAAACTGAAAAAAAATGTAGCAGAGAAGCCCCTGGAATCAGGAATATATTTCCTTATAACTTATTCTCACCAAGCGCAAAGATCAGATTTCCCTTTCAAGTGTTTTCTGACATCTGCTCTGCCTGGACAAGCCTTCGTGTAAAAACACAGTAATAAAACCAATATCGTCAGCTGGGCGGCCAGTGGCTCATGCCTGTCATCCGAGCTACTCAGGAGGCTGAGATCTGAGGATCGAGGTTCAAAGCCAGCCCGGGCAAGAAAATCAGTAAGACTCTTATCTCGAATAAACCACTAGAAAACCGGAAGTGGCGCTGTGGCTCAAGTGGTAGGTGCTCGCCTTGAGCTGAAGAGCTGAGGGACAGCGCCCAGGCCCAGAGTTCAGGCCCCACGACCCACCAAAAGAAACACAAAAAAAACCAATATGGTAAGGTATCTACTTAAAACACATATAGCAAATTGTAAGGGAAGGCTATAAGGTAAGCTAGCCAGGGAATTATCTTCAAAGCACACACACAAAAACAAAAACAACAGGGTTATATACGCAGAAGTGAGTGGAGAACTTTTCATTCGGATGAGAATCTAGATAGTTATTATACCCTGACCGATTTTCTTGAATATCCTAATAATTAACGATTTGTGCTGGTCCCAGGACTTGAACTCAGGGCCTGGGTGTCATCCCTGAGCTTTTTTTTTTCTGCTCAAGGCCTACGATAGATCTAAATCAACCTCTAAATTGATCTAAACTGCTAAATAGATCTCAACCCACTGCTAAATCAGCTCGCGTGTGTTTTCAAGTTCTCGCCCAACCCCGAGGACCAGCACTGTGGTTTTACATCCTGATGAGGCCCTCACCCCGGATTCACCGCAGAAGAACTCTCCTCTGGTCGAGGTGAGCGAGCTATCAGAAGTACTTGTCGGTCTAAGAAATAGGCAGCCGGGAGCCGTCCCTCACGCCTGTAATCCCAGCTACCCAGAAGACTGACATCTGAGGATCGCAATTCGAATCCAGCCCGGGCAGGAAAAGTCTGTGAGACTCTGATCTCCAGTGAACCACCAGAAAACCTGAAGCTCAGGGACAGTGCCCAGGCCCTGAGAAAAAAAGAATCCCAAGTCAGGGTGTGGAAAAACTGTTCATAATTATAAAATTAAAAGTTGTAGCAGGACCTTTGTTGCGCCTTCTCTGAAGGTCGTGGAATTGTGAGTGCGTGCTCACAGTGGATTTTTGGCTTTGGTAACATTTCCTCAGTGTGATTTTTATTTTTTTCTTTCTGGGTTTGAAAAGGTCCTACGAGGGGTTGACAGCGTAGTATGTCCATATTTTTGCCAGTGTTTCTTTTTGTGTTTTGGTCGTGGGGCTTGAACTCTGGGCCTGGGCGCTGTCCCTGAGCTGTTTGCGCTCCAGGCTGGCGCTCTACCACTTGAGCCACAGCGCTACTTCGGGTTTTTGAGTGGTTCATCAGAGAGAAAGAGTCTCACGGGGACTTTCCTGCCTCTGCTGGCTTCAAACCATGATCCTTCGGATCTCAGCCTCCTGAGTAGCTGGGGTGGCAGGCGTGAGCCACGCATGCCCCGCTTCGGTTAGTCCAGGGTTCTGTTGGTGTGACTCGTGGCCTGTGCTTGTATTTCAGGGGACAGAGGGACCCCTGAGCCAGGAGGCGCTGGAGGTGCAGATACGGGACCTCATCTATATGGAGTCCGACCTAGTGGTCACCCCGATTATCGACAATCCCAAGGTACGCACAGACGCTGCCGTTCTTCAGACCTGAGGTGTTTTATTTATAATTTTTTTCCCCCAGTCAGTCGTGGGCCTCGAACTCAGGGCCTGGGCGCGCTGTCCCTGAGCTCCTTTGGCTCAAGGCGAGCACTCTGCCCACTTTGAACCAGATAGATAGGGCGCCACTTCCGGTTTTCTGGTGGCTCATGGGAGATGAGACTCTCACAGACTTCCCTGCCCAGGGCTGGCTTGGAACCGCGATCCTCAGCTCTCGGCCTCCTGAGTAGCTGGGATGACGGGCGCGAGCCACCGGCGCCCCGCTGCCTCGTGCAATCATAAAGATCCCGGGTTTGAGTTGCTTTTCTTGCTGTGACAGGCCCTTCTTGCGTTCCCTTTTGTCTGTAACCTGGCGCTGGGGACACATGAGGAGACAGATGAGCAGAATTGAGTTGACATTTTGTATTTCTTATCTGCACCACAGATAATGAAGCCGCCGCCGATCAAGTTTGATCCCAAAATCCTGCATCTCCCCGCGCATTCCGGTAGGACCGTAAAACTCCTCGTCAACCCTCTGCGCCCTCTCTAAACAGGCCCATCAGGCAAACCTGCCTGGAAATCCTCCTGTTGGGACGGGCATGATGAAGTTCTCCCTTTGGTCCCTCCTGTTTCTCTTGCGTATGTGTCGGTCGTGGGGCTTGAACTCAGGGCCTGGGCGCCATCCCTTGAGCTGCTTCGCGGCTCCAGGCTGGCGCTCTTCCACTTGAGCCTCAGCTCCACTCCCGGCTTGTTCTGCATGCTTCCCTGGAGCTAAAAGTGTCACCACTTTCCCTGCTCGGGGCTGGCCTTGAACCTCGATCCTCTAGATCTCAGCCTCCGGGGTCACTGGGCTGAGAGGCGAGCGCCGGGCTCTGAGGGGGGCTGGGACCCCGCCCCTCCCCGAGCCCTAGTTCAAAGCTCTGCTTCTCCCGAGGGCAGCCGAGAAGCTGCTGGGTCTGAGGGAGCAGGAGTGGGGCGAGTTCCTGCAACAGGCCTGCTCCCAGATCGACTCCACAGAGAAGAGCATGGCGGCCTCGCGGGCCAAGCTCAACCTCCTGTGCTACTTGTGCGCGGTGGCGTCTCACAGGGCCGTGGCCACGCGGCTCCTGCATTCCCCCCTGGTAGGTCCGGAGCCGGTGTGGAAATCCCTCAGGTCCCCCCACGGGCAACCATTTACCCTTTAGTCTGAGGGAGTCACTGAGCCGTCCCTCTTCTGGGCGGTGGGCGGTGGACTGAGCGTCCGTGTTGAACTTTGTGTCCTAGTTCAACCTGCTCGTGCAACACCTGCGGATCGCCACAAACTGGGATGTGTAAGTCCTGCAAGCATTTCCACTGGGGGCCCGTTAGCTGCCGTCCTAAATGAGCACCTACTATGGACCAGTGGTAACTGTCGACTCGGGGCGTGTCTGGAGACTGCTGGGTTGTAAGCTTTCTAAAAAAAAAGAGTTAAAAGTCATTATCCGGAGTGTTCTAAATTCAAGTCTGAGATTGCGGGGAGTTCTAGAAGCTTCCAAAATTGTCCTTCACGTGCGTCTTTGTTGTGAAATAGGCCAACGTGTGTGTATGTGTGTGCCAGAGCTGGGATTCGAACTTAGGACTTCCTGTCCACCCAAGGCTGGCGCTCCACCATTTGAGCCGCCGCGCCACTTGCGGCTTTTTCGGTGTGTGTGGTGCTGAGGACTCGAACCCGGGGCTTCCTGCGTGCTAGGCGAGCGCCCTGCCCCTGAGCCGCCCTGGCAGCCTCGCCGCCGGCCGTGCCGAGCCCGTGTTCTGTGTTCCCCGCAGACGCTCCAAGGTGGCGCGCGCGATCGCCCTGCTGGCATCCCACACCACCGAGCTGCAGGACAACGCGCCCGTGGTCGAGGTGTGCTGTCCGTGCATTCCCTGGTCTGGCTGGCCCGGTCCTCTCGGGGCAGGCAGGCAGGCGCCCGCCCCTTGAGTCATGCCCCTGGGTGGCTTCTGTGTTCCTTGGGAGACGGGATTTGATGTCTGGCCGGGCGGGGGCGCTGCGATTCTCCGCGTGCGTAGCTCGGGTGCCGCCTGGAGCTGGCTGCACCGCTCCGCGCCAGCCGCTAGGTGTCGCATGAGCTTTTTTGCCTGGGGCTGGATTCGCACCGTGCACCTCGAAATCTCTACCCACCTCCCAGCAAGCTAAGGTGACCGTGTGCAGTCATCACGCCCGCTCCTAAGTTATTTCTCTTAAGTTATTTCTTAGGGGCCCCCTCCCCACCCAGTATGTCATTGCTGCTTCTTTTGGGCTGGTTTTTATTTTTTTTAACCTGTGGCTTGAACTCAGGGCCTGGGCGCTGTCCTTGAGCTTTTTTTTTCCTCAAGGCTGGTGCTCTACCACTTGAGCCACAGCACCGCTTCTGGTTTTTGGTTTTTTTTTTTTTTGTATTTAATTAGAGATAAAAGCCTCATGGACTTTCCTGCCCTGGGCTGGTTTTGAACTGCGATCCTCTCGATCTCAGCCTCCTGAGTAGCTAGGGTGGCAGGCGTGAGCCGCCGACGCCTCGTTCCCACTCCTCCCTTTTTAGGATAGTTGTGTTGTTGTTGTTTTTTTTTTTTGGTCGGTTGTGGGCCTTGAACTCTGGGCCTGGGCGCTCTTCAGCTCAAGGCGAGCGCTCTACTCCTTTGAACCGCAGCGCCACTTCCGGCGTTCTGGCGGTTTCATTGGAGATCAGAATCTCATGGACTTTGCCGGCCCGGCCTGGCTTCGGACCACGAGCCTCCAGATCTCAGCCTCCCGGGTAGCTGGGATGCCGGGTGTGGGCCACCAGCGCCCGGCTGAGATCCATCCAGAGTGAACCGCCTCACATAGCGCTAGGCCCTGAGTTCCAGTCTCCACAGCACCAAAACACGCACAAAACAAAAACCCCCAAGGAAGACGAATGTGACGCTAATATAGAAACCACGGAACATGGCATGCATCTCAACTAACTCTGTCTGTCTGTCTGTCTCTCTGTCTCTCAGGCCATTTCCCTGCTGACGGAATTACTCCGGGAGAACTTCAGGAACAGCAAATTGAAGCAGTGCCTGCTGCCCACCCTGGGCGAACTCCTGTATCTGGTGGCCACGCAGGTGACACGCGCACGCACGCCCCCTCCCCCCCACGTCCACACGCACAGGTGCCCCCTCCCTCCCTCATCCGCAAGCACGCTCGCGCGCCCTCCTTCCCTCCCCCCAGTGCTGCCAAAGAGCAGCAGGGATTACAGGCGTGCGCCACAGCGCCCGGCTGGAGCTGCTCCTTTCTTTTGTTCGTTTCTGCTTTCCTCCTCGGACGGGGCCCGCTGTCCCCCGCCTCGCCATCTTCCTCCCTCCGCTGGGTCTCAGGAGGAGAAGAAGAACCACCCTCGGGAGTGCTGGCCGCTGCCCTCCGCCACCTACACCGTGGTCATGAGATGCCTGCGGGAAGGGGTGAGACACCCCCCCCCCCCCCCCCCCCCCGCTGGGCCCTGAGCCACCAAGCCAGGGACCTGCCCTGGGGGAAAGATAAAAGTGGGGCTCCAACTCAGGGCCCGGGCGCCGGTCCTGCGCTGCTGTGTGCTCAAGGCTGGCGCTGTACCACTTGAGCCATATATATATGGCGACACTTCCGGTTTTCTGGTGGTTCCTGGGAGCTAAAGACGCTCAGGGACTTTCCCGCCGGGGCTGGCTTCGAACCGCCGTCCTCTGGAACTCGGCCTTCCGAGTAGCCGGTGTTTTTAAGTTGGCTGTGGTTTTTGCCTGCGAACGTATCGCTAAAGCTGACATGGCCCGGGGAAAAGCGAATTGTGTGTGTCTGCTTCAGGGACTCGAACCCAGGGCCTGGGTGCAGATCAAGCGATCCCCACCTCAGTCTGACACTTTCCATTCTTCTGTGTAGAGCTAGCTGGAGATGGACGGATGCTGTTGGCATCATCCGACCATCTGTCCACCTGTCCATCCACCCGCCCGTCCATCTGTCCATCCATGTACCCGTCCATCTGTCCACCCATCCATCCATCTGTCCATCCACCCATCTACCTGTCCATCCACCTGTCCGTCTGTCCATCCATCCACCCGTCCATTAGTCCATCTGTCCATCTGTCCATCCACCCATCCATCTGTCCATCCATCTACCCATCCATCTGTCCATCCACCTGTCCATCTGTCCATCCACCCGTCCATCCACCCATCCATCTGTCCATCTATCCACCCGTCCATCTGTCCATCCACCCATCCGTCTATCCATCCACCCGTCCATCTGTCTATCCATCCACCCATCCATCTGTCCATCCACCCATCCATCTGTCCATCCACCCATCTACCCGTCCATCTGTCCATCCACCCGTCTGTCCATCTGCCCCTCCATCTGTCCATCCACCCGTCATCCACCCACCCGTCCATCCATCTGTCCATCCACCCGTCCATCTGTCCATCCACCCGTCCATCTGTCCATCCACCCATCCATCTGTCCATCCATCCGTCTGTCCATCCATTCGCCCGTCCATCTGTCCATCCACCTGTCCATCTGTCCATCCACCTGCCCATCCATCTGTCCATCCATTCACCCGTCCATCTGTCCATCCATCTGTCCATTCGCCTGTCCATCTGTCCATCCGCCTGTCCATCTGTCCATCTACCTGCCCATCCACCCGTCCATCCACCTGTCCATCCACCCATCTACCTGTCCATCTGTCCATCCACCCGTCTGTCCATCTGCCCCTCCATCTGTCCATCCATCCACCCATCCATCTGTCCATCCACCCGTCATCCACCCACCCATCCATCCATCTGTCCATCCACCCGTCCATCTGTCCATCCACCCGTCCATCTGTCCATCCACCCATCCATCTATCCATCCACCCATCCATCTGTCCATCCACCCATCCATCTGTCCATCCACCCATCTACCCGTCCATCTGTCCATCCACCCGTCTGTCCATCCATTCGCCCGTCCATCTGTCCATCCACCTGTCCATCTGTCCATCCACCTGCCCATCCATCTGTCCATCCATTCGCCCGTCCATCTGTCCACCCGCCTGTCCATCTGTCCATCCGCCTGTCCATCCATCTGTCCATTCGCCTGTCCATCTGTCCATCCGCCTGTCCATCTGTCCATCTACCTGCCCATCCACCCGTCCATCCACCTGTCCACCCACCCATCCGCCTGTCCATCCATCTGTCCATTCGCCTGTCCATCTGTCCATCCGCCTGTCCATCTGTCCATCCACCCGTCCATCTGTCCCCCCATCCGCCCATCTTTCTTTTTCTTTCTCTCTCCTGCGCGTCCCGGGGCTTGAACTCGGGGCAGCCATCTTTCCCTTAGCCCCCCCTCCCCCCCGGGGGCCCGGCGGGGGGCCCCCCCCCCCCCCCCCCCCGTACCGCGTCGCCCGCCCGGCTTCTCCCCGCGGCTGAGCGGCGCTGTGTCTGCAGGAGGAGCGCGTGGTGAACCACATGGCGGCGAAGGTGCTGGAGAACGTGTGCAGCACGGGCGCGCCGCAGGGCCAGGGCTTCCTCACCAGCGAAGCGGGCCCCGCGCTCTGGTTCCTCTTCCGCCATTCCACCGTGGACGCGCTGCGCCTCACCGCCATCTCGGTAAGCCCGGCGGCTCCAGCCCCGTCCCGCCTGCCTGTGACCCCCGCTCCGGGGGCCGCTCCGCTCCCAAGCGTCGGAAATGGAGCCGGGCGCCGCTGGCTCCTGCCCGTCATCCCCGCCACTCAGGAGGCTGAAATCCCGAGGATCGCTGTCCAAAGCCAAGCCCCGCTCAAGGCTAGCGCCATGCCTCTGCCTTGGGGGTTTTGTCGTTTTCCCCCGGTTCACATGAGAGAAGTCTGGTAGACTTGGCGTGCCCAGGCTGGCTTGGAACCCCCATCCTCAGATCTCAGCCCCGAGAGTAGCTGGGGCGGCAGGCATGCGCTACGCACCACTGCCCGGCTCGGAGAAAGCTGCTTTTGCAGTCTTTGTCACAGGCTGTCTCGAGCGCGCTGGATTTGAGTGACTGGGTGCAGAGACAGACAGACAGACAGGAAGCTGTGCACGCACATGCATGCGCAGCTAATCGCGGGTGGGTTGAACGAAGACGAGGCCTTCTGGTCTGATTGATTGAGACCTGGCCTCCTGTGTGTGGCCCGTCCGCCCTGCGTCCTCTGCCTCTGAGCCACCTCCGCCCCGTATTTCTCTTCCAGGTCCTGGGGATTTGGTTTTTGCTTCTTTTGCTATTCACAAGTTGTTATGGGCAGCGACGCGCATGGGGTGTGACGTCCAGCCTGACTTTCTTGGGCCTTGCAAATAGAACTCGCCCGCTCCCCTTCATTCTGTACTTTGCCTGTCTTTTTTTTTCTGTGCCAGTCCTGAGACTCGAACTCAGGGCCTGGGCGCGGTCCCTAAGCTTGCTTCTTGCAAGGCTGGGTGCTACCATTCGCGCCACAGCCGCACTCCTGGCTCTTTTACTTATTCGTGTTGGTGGTTTGTGGGAAGGAACAGTCGCCGCAGACTTTCTGGCCCCCAGGGTTTGGCTTCGCAGACCACGATCCTCCGGATCTCAGCCTCCTGCGCACGAGCGTGATGGGCGTGGGCCCCGGGAGGGGGCGGGGCTTCCCCGCCTGTCTCACGGGTGCCCCGTGGCTCCTCCTCCTCCGCAGGCCCTGTGTCGCATCACCCGGCAGTGTCCCGCCGCCTTCCAGAACGTGATCGAGAAGGTGGGGCTGCCGGCCGTCATGGGCGCCTTGGCCTGCTCGGCCTGCAAGGTGCAGCAGTGCCTGCTCACCCTCTTCGCCACCATGCTGTCCTGCGGCCTCCACCTGCAGAGGCTCGTCCAGGAAAAGGTGCGTCCAGCGCCCTCGCAGTCACCATCTGGAGCCGCCCGGGTAGCGCACGCCTGTAATCCCGGCTACTCAGCAGGGGAGGATCGAGGTTCAAAGCCAATGAGGGGAAGCGAAGTCGTGAGACTTCCTTTCTCCGATGGGAAATGGACATGGCGCCGTGGCTCAAAGCAGTAAAACACTCGCCTTGAGCTGGAGAGCGCCCGGGCCCTGGGTTCAAGTCCCGCGGCCGACTGAAAAAGGGAAATTAGGTAGCGGGTGTGATGTCGGGTGCTGTCATGGTAGGATGATGATGATGATGATGATGGTCTGTGGGGTGGTGGCCGTGGCCGTGGCTCGCTTAGCTTAGCACCGAACCCGCGCTCTCCAACGCCTCCCGCAGGACTTCGTGTCCACGGTCATGCGGCTCCTGGACAGCCCCTCCACGCCCATCCGAGCCAAAGCCTTCCTGGTGCTCCTCTACATCCTGATCCACAATCGCGAGATGCTGCTGCTCAGCTGCCACGCAAGGTGAGCCTCTCCTCGGCCGGGACGCAGGGAGTCCGTGGCCGAGCCCGGCCGGGGAGTGCGCAGCGCGGCCGTCACACAGGGAGCTCCGGGTGGCCGTGAGGCCGGGGAGCCATGCTGGGAACCCCCCCACACCTTCTGCTCGTTCTCTGGGTCAGGGGAGCGGGAGGGGGGACACCGAGTGGGAGACCAGCCCCCCGCAAGGCTGGCGCTCTCCTGCTCTAGACACACCGCCGCTTCTGGCATTTTTGCTGGCTCACCGGAGTTAGGAGTCTCACGGGGGCCTTTTCCTGCCCGGGCCGGCGTCGGATGGCAAGTCTCAGAATCTCAGCCTCCTGACTGGCTGGGACTGCAGGCGTGCGCTACCGAACGCCCGGCTGGGGATAGACTTCTTTGCCATTTGGTTTTGTGACACACGTTCTTCTCAGCCGATGCCTGGGCGAGATTACGGGAAATGGGGTTGCTTTTTTAAAATGATGATGATGATGATGGTGATTTTGTTGTTGTTGTTGTAACTTCTCCAAAAAGAAAGTAGTGTGGATGATTGGTTAGCCATGTGGGAATTACTGCCTGTCGTCTGCGGCTAGCACGCCAAACGCCACCGCGGGCGGCTTGGACAGTCACCTAATTCAACAACCACCACCCCCTCCGCCTCCCCCCAAAACAAACCACAGCCAGCTGTAAGAGAGTCTGTGTAGAGACGAGGCTGCTGTGAGCGCGACCCAGTGTAAGAGAGCGCAACTGGAAAAGACAGAGTGGCCAGGAGAAGGTTTTTACAATCCTGAAGAAACTCAGGGCGCTGCGGCTCCCGCCTGTCATCCCAGCTACTTGGGAGGCTGAGATCCGGAGGATCGTGGTTCGAGGCCCGCCTGGGCGGGAAAGTCTGTGAGACTCTGATCTCCAGTGAACCACCAGAAAACTGGAAGTGGCGCTGCGGCTCAAGTGGTAGAGCGCCAGGACCCAAACCCTGAGTTATTGCCAGTGCACACACAATCAGTAGCCAAAGATACTTGGAAAGGCTCGAACTCAGGACCTGGGCGCTGTCCCCCGAGCCTCTTTGAGCTCAAGGCTGGTGCTCTGCCACTAGAACCAGGGCTCCACTTCTGATTTCTGGTGGGTTCCTTGGAGATGAGAATCTCCTGGCCTTTTCCTGCCTGGGGCTGGCTTCGAACCACGATCCTCCGGATCTCGGGCTCCCCGAGTCGCTGGGAGGACGGGTGTGAGCCCCCGGCTGCCCCGTGAGCTTTGTCGGGTGCGCCTGCACGGGGTCGGCGTGCTGCGCCCCCCCCCCCCCCCAGGCCGGGCCTGTGCATGCACAGAGCCGCCACAGCTTCCGGTGTGCCCGCAGGCTGGTGATGTACATCGAGAGGGACAGCAGGAGGAGCTCGCCGCGCCCCGAGCCGCAGAGCTGCGCCCAGCACCTGTCGCGAAGCCTGCAGCTGCTCACCCAGCACATCGCCCAGGAGCTGCCGGGCATTCTGGGTAGGCCCCCTCCCCCTCCCCGACTCCTGCCTCCCCCCCCCCCCCCCAGATCTCCAGATCTCAGCCCGGCAGGTAGCCGGGACTACAGGCATGAGCCGCCGCGCCCGGCCGTCGGCGCTGTGTCTGTGCATGCAGGGGACATCCTCCAGGCCCTGGCTAACGTGTCCGGCCGCAAACACCCGTCGACGGTCCAAGGCCGGCAGCTGAAGCTGTGCCTTCCCATGATGCCCGTGGCCCTGTACCTGGTCACTTCCCAGGTGACAACCCCCCCCCCCCCCCGAAATCCAGCCCTGGAGGAGGGGGGCGGGGCAGCGGCACTGAGCATGCTCAACAGGTCGGCCGGGTCTCTCGCTTGAGCCCAGCGTCCGTCCGTGGTTCTTGGCTTTCGCACGTCCATCCCTGCAACCCCCCCTTACCCCCCCCAGGTGTTCCGGCCTCGAGTTATCACGGAGGAATTCCTCTTCAGTTACGGAACGCTTCTGGTGAGTCCCCGTTTTCTCTTCGTGCCGGTCCTGGGGCGTGAGCTCCCCGGCCCCGGCGCCGCGGCCCCGAGCGGCTGCGTGTTCAGGGCTGGTGCCCTTGCCCCTTGAACCACAGCGCCACTTCCGGTTGTCTGGCGGTTTCAGTGGAGACCAGAGTCCGACCGGGACTTTTCCTTCCCCGGGCTGGCCTCAACGCGCCGTCCTCCAGATCTCAGCCTCCCGAGGCGCTGGGATAACGGGCGGGAACCGCCGGCGCCCCTCGGGTAGTTTGATGTGATGTTTCCTATGCCTGAGAAAACACCGCGCCACGGCTGAACTGTCCCTGCGCTGTGGTGTGCAGCCGCCGCCGCTTATTGAAGATTTCATGCTTTGCAGGGTCACATTAAGTCGATCGACTCCGGAGAAACCAACATCGACAGCGCCGTCGGTGAGTGCGCCACGGTTTTTCTTTTGTCAGTTGTGGGGCTTGAACTCTGGGTCTGGGTGCTGTCCCTCAGCTCTTCAGCTCAAGGCGAGCGCGCTACCACTTGAGCCACAGCGCCACTTCCGGTTTTCTGGTGATTCATTGCAGATAGAGTCTCACAGACTTCCCTGCCCAGGCTGGCTTCAAACTGCGATCCTCACATCTCAGCCTCCTGAGTCGCTGGGGTGACAGGCGGGAGCCACTGGTGTACAGCTGCCCCCAAATCTGGTGCCTGCGGCTGACACCATTAGCAGGTGGCATTTAGAACATGCAGGTGACAGCCGGGTGCCGGCGGCTCGCGCCTGTCATCCCGGCTACTCTGGAGGCTGACATGTGGAGGATCGCGGTTTGAGGCCAGCTCGGGCAGGAAACACGTGAGACCCTCCAATCAAAACCACTCAGGAAACTGGAAGTGGCGCTGTGGCTCAAGTGGTAGAGCGCCAGCCTTGAGCTGAAGAGATGAGGGACAGCGCCCAGGCCCAGAGTTCAGGCCCAAGACCGACAAAAAGCGGTGGTGCGTGGAGAATGAGGCTCGGTTGTGTGTGTGCATGTGCAGGGCCGGCGGCGGCAGCGGAGTTCATCAAGATGGCCCTGTGCACTCTAGAAGCGGTGATCCAGTACCCGGCCTTCCTGAAGCAGCACCGCGCTACCGTGAGTGCTTGCTCCGCGTTTGGTGATGGTGCGCGAGTGCTCTGCCCACCAGGGGGCGCTGGCGCGCCGCCTCCCCTGGCCTCCACCCCGGCCTCCGCCCCGGCCTCCACCCCGGCCTCCGCCCCGGCCTCCACCCCGGCCTCGCCAGGCTGGCGTGGGACGGGCGGGAACCCAGCCCCAGCGGCCGCCCGGGGAGCGGCAGTTCCGCGGCCATCCCAACCGCAAGGTCACGGAGGCGCCCCTGGGAGCTGACTTTCAGACAGACCCTTTCTCCCGGGCGCTGGTAGGCATGCCTGTAATCCCGGCCACTCAGGAAGATGGCGAGCTGGGGATAGAGGCTGGAACGTCAGAATAAAAGTCAGTCATGGGGCCTGAACTCTGGGCCCCGGCGCTGTCCTCAGCTCTGCAGCTCAAGGCTAGCGCTCTACCACTTGAGCCACAGCGCCACTTCCGGTTCTCTGGTGGCTCGTTGTTGCGGGTCTCATAGGCTTTCCTGGCTCGGAACTGCCATCCTCCGGATCGCAGCCTCCTGAGTCGCTGGGATGGCGCGCCGGGGGCGCCCTGGGTCCCCCACTTTTCCTGCACGGTTGGTTCTGTCTTGGTGCTTGCCGCTGGCTTCCCCTTGACCAGGGACTCGAACCCGCGCTGTTGCTGCTTGCAGGTCGTCGGCTACGTCCTGCCTCCGTTGGTGTCTCTGCTCCAAAGTCAAAACGGTGAGGCGGGTGTGGGGAAGCCGGCGGCGGCTGCGCGCTCCCGTCTCTCCGCGCTCTGCTTTATTATTGGGGTTTTCCGTGTTTTCCTTTCTGTGTGTCATTCGTGGGGCTCGAACTCAGAGTCTGGGCGCTGTCCCTGGGCCCTGACTCAAGGCGAGCGCTCTACCCCTGGAGCCACAGCGCCACTTCTAGTTTTCTGGTGGTTCCTTGGGGACGAGAGTCTCTCAGGCTGGCCTTGAACTGCGATCCTCCGGATCTCAGCCTCCTGAGCGGCCTGGATGGCAGGCGCGCCCGCTTCCTTCCCGTTCCTCCCCTCGCAGTGGAGTGGCGGCTGGTGAGCCTGCGGCTGCTGTCGGAGGCTGCGTCGCTGCTCGTGAACCCCGAGGCCGGCGCGGGGGTCGAGGCGGCCCAGGCCGAGTCGGACGGCGCCCTCCTGAGCCTCGTGCGAGACACGCTGCTCCCGCAGTGAGTGCCGGCCCCCGAGGCCGCAGGACGGGGTCAGGGGTCCTTAGGGATTTTTACACTTTGTCCTTTCTGGGATTTGAACTCGGGGCCTGGGTGCTGTCCCTCAGCTCTTCAGCTCAAGGCGAGCGCTCTACCCCCTGAGCCACAGCACCACTTGTGGCTTCCTGAGTGGTTTATTGAGCGTAAGAGTCTCATGGCCCTTCCTGCCCGGTCTGGCCTCCAATCGCGGTCCTCCGGTCTCCGCCTCCTGAGTCGCGAGGATGACGGGCGGGAGCGCGGCGGGGGCGGCGGTGGGACGGTTCCTCACGGGTGTGTGCGTCGCTGTAGGTTCGCGCAGGTCCTCACGGAGTCCGGCCCTGCCCCTGCGTACGCGCTGAAGCTCCTCGTGGCCATGACGGAGCAGAACGCCACCCTGACCAGGTGCCACGCGCCGCGGCCCTCCCCACCTCCGGGGGGCGTCCGGGTTGTGGGTGCGTTCCCTGGCGCCCCTGCGATTTGAACTCTGAAACTGGGCTTTCTGGGCGGGCGCTCTGCCGCTCGAGCCGCGCACCCCGTGCAAGGTGATGGTGGTTTTTTTTGAACTCGGCCTGGGCGCTGCCCCTGAGCTGCTTGAGCCACGGCGTGACTGCTGGGCTTTCCGGCGGTTCACTGGAGATGAGACTCTCACCAACTTTGCTGCTGCCCGGGCTGGCCTCCAACCGCGATCCTCAGGCCTCAGCCTCCGGGGTCGCTGGGATGGCGGGCTGAGCCACCCGCACCCACAGCGACGCACGCGGCAGCGCCACGCGCCACGGAGCTGATCGCACAGGCCTGGGCGGGAGGCTCAGGGGTAGAGCGCTGGCCTTGCATGCCTGAGGCCCCGGGTTCGATTCCTCAGCACCACATAAGCAAAAAGAAAAAAGCCGGAAGTGGCGCTGTGACTCAAGTGGTAGAGTGCTAGCCTTGAGCTGAAGAGCTGAGGGACAGCGCCCAGGCCCCGGGCTCAGGCCTCGGCTCACGCTGGCGGGTTGTTCCCGCAGGCTGGTGGCGCGGAGCAGGCTGCCGCCGCTCGTCCTCGACCTCATCCCGGTGAGCGGGCGCCGCTCCTCCCAGCGGCCGGGCCCGGGTGGGCGGTGCTGGGTTGGGGGAGGCGGCCGCACTGGGATTGGGACTTGAACCCAGGGCCCGGGCGCCCACCGTCCCGTAGCCGCCGCCTCTCCGGGCCGGCGCTGCACCCCGTGAGCCGCAGCTCCACTTCGGGCTTTCGGCCGCTTCCTCGGGACGCAGCGCCCCAGGCTTCCCAGCGTGGCCGGCCTCGCGCCGCGATCCCCCCGGCTCGGCCTCCGGGGCGCCGGGCCGCCGCGCGCATGCGCGGGCCCGGGCGTCCATCTGGGGGCTCGCGCTCTCCCCCCACAGCCGGGCCGAGGGCGGTCGCTAAGGGCGCTCCACACGGAAGAGCGCCAGCCGTGAGCCACCAAGGGCCCCGGCCCTGAGCTCAAGCCCCAGGTGGGCACGCACGCACGCACGCACGCACGGCGTGCGCTCCCCGCGGCGGTGACGCGGGCGCGTGTGTTGCAGGAGCCGCGGGAGGGCGCGGCGGGCAGCAGCTCGCAGAGCGTCGTGGCGCTGCTCAGCAACCTAGTGGCCAGCCGGGACTCCACCATGAGCCTGCTGTACGAGCACGGTGAGGGCGGCCCGCAGCGCGGGCTCCGTGGCGCGCCCGCGCGTGCGTGCATGCGTGTGCATGTGTGCGTGCGCGTGTGTGTGCGTGCGCGTGCGTGCGTGCGCGTGTGTGCGTGCGTGCGCGTGTGTGCGTGCGCGTGTGTGTGCGCGCGTGCGTGCGTGCTAAATGAGACCCCATGGAGCAATGATCCAGCACTCCCATTTTTGATCCAAAAGCTGCGAATGGAGCTGTGGCGCACGTGAGAGAGCAGCAGGCTTGACCCCCCCCCCCCACACCCCCAAAAATAAAGAGCTCAGAACAGCGCCCAGGTCGAGAGTTCGAGCCCCAGCCCCAGCGCAGAGGGCGCTCAAATCGAGCCTGTAGTTGGGTCTCCCCCTTGCGGTGACAGCGTGAAAGCGCGGCATGTTTGTGGTGCAGTCGTGAGGATGTACAAGCCCTGGCACCGTGACAGCCTGGGCCTGGGGCGCCCTCCCGTGGCGGAGGCGGGGAACGGCCATCCCTGTCACTCAGCGAGTCCTGGGCCTGGGGCGCCCTCCCGTGGCGGAGGCGGGGAATGGCCATCCCTGTCACTCAGCGAGTCCGGTCTAGGGCTTGGGTGGGTGTCGTGGCTCCCCGTGAGAGCTGTGTTAGGATTACTGTCACGCTGGGTCCCAGAGGCTCAGGCCTGTAATGATGGTCACTACAGGAGCTGAGATCTGAGGATCACAGTTCAAAGCCAGCCCCAGCAGGAAAGTCCGAGAGACTCTGATCTCCAAGAAGCACCAGAAAGCCGGAAGTGGCTCACGTGGTAGAGCGCCCGCCTTGAGCTGAAGAGCTGAGGGACAGCGCCCAGGCCCAGAGTTCAGACCCCAGGACTGACAGAAAACACAGGAGCTGTGTTGGGAGAGGCTGGGGACCCTCCCCTCCCTCCCCCCCTTTTCTCCCTCTCTTCCTCTCCTCCCTTGTGCTAGTGCTGGGCTTGAACTCAGGATCTCTCACGTTCACTTGGGTTTTCCGGCTTGCTTGCCAAGTGTACGTTAGGTTTCCTCGGCTGGCTTTGAACCACGATCCTCCCGATCTCAGCCTCCCGAGTCTCTGGGCATGTCATTTATGACTGTTTCCGTCCCCACCGCCCAGGGCTGGTGAGCCGCGTGTGTGGCCTGTTCACGCACACGGCCACGCTCTACCTGGACGGGATGAGCAAAAGCAACAACGAGATGGCCACGGCGCTGCTCTGCTCCCTGTTGGACATCCTGCAGGCCATGCTGACGCACGCGTCCGGGGTGGTCCGCCAGGCGCTCCAGGTGGGTGCTCGGAGCTCGCCCATCCCACCTCCCAGAGGCTGAGATCTGCGGACGGCGGCTCAAAGCCAGCCCGGGCAGGAACGTCCAGAAGACTGTCCCAAGGAACCACCAAAAAACCACAAGTGTCACGGTGTGGCTTAAGTGGTAGAGCACCAGCCTTGAGCACAAAGAGGCTCCGTTAACAATGCCCAGGCCCCGAGTTCAAGCACCAGCCCCAGCCCAAGAGATGAAATGTGTCTCCCACGTGTTGTAGGCCCAGAAGTCAGGCTCTGGAGGGGCCACGCAGGCCGCAGAGAACCTTCTGGTCCACAGCAAGCCGCTCACGGGCCTCACCAGCCACCTCATCCTGCTGGTAAGCTCGGCCGGGGCACCCCCAAACCGTAGCCGGCCCCGGAACCCCAGGGGCACATCTCCCAGCAGAGCCTTGGGCTTCGCCAACGCTCCGTGGCAGCGTCGGGGCGGGAGGGCGTGTCTTGTGCGTTTATTTGGTCGGTGCTGCGTTTCTGGGGGGATGGATTTCTTGGTGCAGGGGGCGTTTATAGATGGCCATCTGTTTTAAACCTGCTTCTACTCTTGCTGCGGCCCTGTCTTGAACTCGGGGGCTCCCGCTGGCGCTCAGCTCTCCAGCCGCAGGCGGGCGCTCTACCCCTTGAGCCTCAGCGCTGCTTCGGGTTTGCTGGTGGTTCACGGGCTTGGAACCGCGATCCTCGGGATGCAACCCCCCATTTCTATTCGGTGCCCTCGGCCCCTCTCCCCCAGCTCCCCAGCGGGGACCCCGAGGTGTTCGCCGCGGCGGCGCGCTGCCTGTCGGTGCTGGCGCAGCTGTACGGCGGGGCGCAGCCGGCCAGCCTGACCCCCGAGCACCTCGACAGCTGGGCGGCCGTGCTGACCGCCAGGCGCGAGCCCCGGGAGCAGAAGCTGCTGCTGAGGACCCTCCGCAGGATGGTGAGCCGCGGGGGGCGCGGGCAGCACCCTGCAGAGCGGACCGTGTGTCACGCGGGCCCGCGCGCCAGGGGGGACGGACGCGTGGATGGCGGCGGGCGGGTCGGGGTGCAGGAGGGATGTGGAGGGGTGGAGGCGGGGCGGGTGGTGGGGAGGGGGAGGCATTGGCTGTCGCCGCTCGTGGAGTCCGCGCTCATCTTTGTAGCCGTCAAGGCGGGCTCTCACACCGCGCGTTGAGATGGGCCTGGGGCCTCACAGCCCGATCCTCGGGGCGGCAGCCTCCCCAGAGCGGGGGGGGGGGGGGGGGTGGCCCTGACCTGACCCCCGGCCCTCGTGCTTTGCAGGTGACCTCCAATGAGAAGCACGCGGCCAGCGTCCGGGGCGCGGGCGGCCTGCTGCAGGCCCTGGGCCGGCTGGCCGGGGCGGAGGGGTGCGCGGGGCGGCCGTGGGGGGGGGGGGGGACGGGGTGGGTGGCGGCAGAGCCCGGGGGGGGGGGGGGCCCGGGCCGGTTCTGAGCTGTGGCGGCCCCGCTGACGGCGCCCCTCCCGCAGGGCCCCCGCGGACTCGGCAGCGGCCTCGCTGGCGCTCGAGGTGCTGCAGGCGGCCGGCGCCTCCACCCCCAAATAAAACCTCCTGAACCCTCGCCGGCCTCGGCCCGTCTCTCCCCGCTGCTCCCCCGACACGGGCTTGCCCAGCAGGAGAGCTGCTGGAACCTTCCCGCACCGTGTGGCCCCTCGGGGCCCCTGTTGGGCCGGGCCATCTGGTCCTGCCTGGCCGGCTCTTCCCCCGTTGGCCGGCTGCAGGGGGCGGGGCGCGCTCTCATTGGCCGGCTGCGGGCCTGGCCTCGCGTCATTGGCGGGCTCGGGGCGCAGGGCGGGAACAGAGGCGAGGCGAGGCGGGGAGGACTCGCACGTTTATTGGGGTCGGCGCCTCCCGCGGCCGCGGGCTCGCACAGCGGGGACAGCGTTGGGGTGAGAGGCAGCCGGTGCTGGCCCGAGCCCGCGCGCGCCCGTCCGTCCGGCCGTCGGCCGCTCGTCCGAGCGTATAAAAAGGGAAGCGGGCGGCGCGTCTACCGTCTACTCTGTACAAGGCGGCGCGGCCGCGGGGGGCGGGCGCGCGTCCGTGCGTGCGTCACCACGCTGCGTGCCGCGTCGCCGCGCTCTGGGCCGGCCGCGGGGTCACTACGACAGAAGAACTACGAGACTCCAACTAGGTCACTGCGGAGGGGCGGGGCCGGGCAGCAAGCGGGGGCGGGGGGGACGGGGGAGGGCGCGGGGGCGGGGCGGGCGGGCCCTCCCCCTCCCCCTCCCCGCCGCGCCCGCCCCGCCCCGCCCGCGCCGCCGTGAGGTTCGTGTCAGGCACTTTCTGAATGAGCCCCGCGCGCGCTCTCCTCGGCCGCTGCCGCTCCGGCTCCCGAGGCCACGTCCACGTCCACGGCCGCCGCCGACCGCGCAGGCGCCGCTCGAGCGTCCGGCCGCGGTGTTGCCCGGATGCGGCCTGCGCGGGGAGACGCGCGGCGCGCCGTCAGCGGCCCGGAGCGACCCCCCCCCCCCCCGCGCCCCGCGTGTCCCCCCCGCGCCCCGCGTGCCCCCCCGCGCGTCCCCCGCGCCCCGCTCACCGGCAGCGCCGTCACAGGTCGGTGTCGAACCAGGCGAGCTGGTTGCTGTCGCCCGGCGGCAGCCCGTCCATGAGGTCCTGCGCGTGGCCCAGGTCGGGCAGCCCGTCCACCGGGTAGTCGGCGGCGGGGTGGTGGCCGCCCATCTCGTGCTCCATCATGGGGTCCATGCCCAGCGCGTCCTGCGCGTAGCCGCCCGCGTGGAACGGCCGGTAGCTGGGGTCTGCGGGGGGGGGGGGGGGGGGGGTGCTCAGCGCGGGGCGGGGAGCGCGCGGGGCGGGGGGGGTATGCGTGGCGGGGAGCGCGCGTGGCGGGGAGCACGCGGGGCGGGGAACACGCGGGGAGGGGAGCGCGCGGGGCGGGGTCATGCGGGGGGGGGGGGTTGGGGGCGCACGCACCGTCCTGCCGGTATCCCAGCGGCTCCCCCTGGGCGCTGATGTCCAGGCCGAGGTCCGCGGTCTGGGGGAGGGGGTCGGGGTCAGCGGGGCGCACGCGCGGGGCCCGCGCCGCCCGCTGCCCGCCGTGGTGTCGGATGGGCGGGGTTCAGGGGTCGGGGTTCAGGGGTCGGGGTACCGTTGCTCACCTCGCTCCAGGCCATGGGCTCGGTGCGGAAGAGCGAGCTGGTGAGCTCCACCGACAGCCGCTTCTTGTAGTCCTGCGGCTTGTCCTCCGACATGCGGAACAGCACGGCCGCCGCGTACGTCGCTGCGACCCACACACGGCACAGCTGCACGGCCGCGCGCTCCGCCGCCCCCCCCCCCGTCCCTCCCAATGCCGACCCCCCCCCCGCGCGCTCACCCCCCCGCTCACCCACCCCCGCCCCCCGCGCGCTCACGCTCACCCCGCCCGGCCCCCCGCACTCACCCACGCCCTCGTTCCGCGAGTGCAGCAGCTCCGTGAGCGGCGCGGTGGCGCCCTCGGCCTCGATGGCGTCGGCCGCCTCCTTGTCCTGCGCCAGCTCGCACAGCACGCCCGCCGCCACGCGCTGAATGTTCTCGATGGGCGAGTACAGCAGCTGCGGGCGGCGCGCGTGCGTGACCGGGGTGCGGCCCGCAGCTGCAGGCGGCCCGCGCTGCACCTTCGATATCGGAGCCCCGCCCCGGCTGCCTATGAACCCCGACCCTCACGTCCCCTCACGTCCCCGCAGGGCATGGCCCGCGCCCGCGGGCGCCCGTGCTGGTGACCCCACGCGCGCATGCGTACCTGCACGAACAGCGGGATGGTGTTGAGGCCGCGGATGACGATGCGGTTGTGGACGTCCCGCGCCAGGATGTGCAGCGCCCCGGTGCAGCCCTCCACGATCTCCTCCATGCGCACGCCCTCCTGCGCAGCGACACGCGCCTTTCCCGCGAGCCGCCTCCCCCTGGGGGCCGCCCCCGTCCCGCGCCCCCCGTCCCGCGCCCCTCTCCCGCGGCCCTCCGTCACCTACCACGAACTGCTGCTGCGTGCCGCCCATGGACGTGCGGCGCTGCGTGTCCTGGTGCGCGCGCACGAGCAGCTGCACGAGGCGCGGGATGGCGCCCTGCTCACGCAGCGGCGCGTGGTTGGCGGGGCACAGGGCGAGGTTGCGGATCAAACCCACCGTCGCCTGCGGGCGAGGAAGGGGCGGAAGAGGCGCTGCGGCCCACGCCTTCCCCCCCCCGGGGTGCGCGCGGCCGCGTCCCGTCCCCCCCACCCCAGGCCCGCACGCCCCGCACCTTGATGAGCGGCCAGTGCGAGGGCGGGTGCAGCAGCTTCACCACCACGGGCAGCCCGTAGTGCAGGCGCACGGCATTCTGCGCCATCTCGGCCTCCTGGTGGCGGCTGGTGAGGTGGCGCAGCGCGCAGATGGCGGGCTCCGTGATGTCCTCGCGGTCGCCCGCGCGCAGCACCGTGCGCACCAGCGCCTCGATGCCGCCCACCTGGCACACCATCATCTTGTTCTTGTAGTTGTTGCACGTCAGGTTGGACAGGATGCCCGCCGCGCACGTCACCACGTTGATGTCGTCCGAGCCCAGCAGCTGCACCAGCGTCCCCAGCAGCCCCTCCATGCCCTCCTGCGGCGGGCGGCGAGGGCAGGGCAGGGCGCTCAGCGCATGCGCCCCGCGGGGGCGGGGGTGTCGGGGGAGGGCCGGGGCGGGCCGGTCGGGCTCACCTGCTTGGTGGCGGCGTCCGACAGGTTGCGCAGCGTCCACAGGCAGTTCTGCACCAGGCGCTGGCTCGGGTCGGTCAGGTGCAGCCCGAGCGCCTGCATCCCACCTGCGCATGCGCACAGCGCCGCGTCACCCTGGGCGCCGGACCCCCCCCAATGCCCGCGCCCGCCTGCGGCACACGCCCGGGAGCGCGCAGCGACGGCCCCAAACTCCCAGGCCCACGTGGACCCCGCCACGCGCGTCTCGGCACGGCCCGGCCGTTCAGGAGGCCGAGGGCTGAGCATCGCTGCCGAGCCAGCCGGGCAGGAGCGCAAGTCCTGCCGCGCCGCGGCGGGCCCTGTGTGCGCACGCGCGGTGGCGCCAGCCGGGCGGGAGACTGTCTCAAACCCGCTCCGGGAGGGGCTTCCGGCCGGAGGGAGCCGCGCCTCGGCCTGCCGCAGCGGAGGCTCCTGCGGCTCGGGTTGGCCTGGAGCCTCCAGCCGCGGGTCTCCGGCTCTGTCGCAGTGCTACGGCGGCGGCGGCGCGGGCGCCCCCTCGTGGGGAACGCGGGTCGGGTAGCTGGCGTCTGACGTCAGTGCTCGGGGGCCCGCCGCACCCCGCACGCGCCTGCGCCCTGCTCCAACACACCCCACACCCCAGCGGAGGCTTGGGACGGCGCGCATGCGCTCCCGAGGGCCGCGGCTCGCGTCACCGTGGGCTGCCCCGTGCGGCGTGCCTGCGACCCGGCGCCCCAGCCGGCAGGACCGCGGAGGCTCCGGGGCGAGGCCCCTGGGGCGAGGCCCGGAGCGGCCCAGTGGCCACAGCCGGACAGCCGGGGCCGGGGTCACGGCGACGTCCTCTGAGCGGGGGCTGCTCGGCGCTCCCCAGGGCGCGGGGCCGTGGGCCATGGGTGGGGCCGGTCCCGTGAGGCGGGGTCCCCTCAATGCGGGGGCCGGTCTCAGCGGGTGGGGGGGGGTGCTCCGACGCGCGCCCCGCGCTCACCGGCCTCCACGATGGCGGGCTTGTTGCTGGAGCACACGGACAGCACCTTGAGCACCCTGCTGGTGGTCCACAGCAGCTTCTCGTAGGTGTAGGTGCGCATGATGTTCACCAGCGCCTGCGGCCCGCCGCTCGCCAGGATGATGAGCTGCGGGGACGCGCGGGCTCAGCACCCCGGGCCGGCGGGCCCCTCCCTCCTGCACACCCTCCAGCCGGCCGGGCCCGCCCCCCTGGGGCGCACGCACACCTTGCTCTCCTGGTTGCCGTAGGCGAGGATCTGCAGGCAGTCGGTGGTGATGGCCAGGAACTTGACGTTGGTCTTGTTGAGCAGGGCGACCATCTTCTGCAGGCCGCCGGCCAGGCGCACGGCCATCTTGGCGCCCTCCTGGTGCAGCAGGAGGTTGTGCAGCGTAGTGATGGCGTAGAACAGCACGGAGTCCACGGGCGACCTGGGGAGGGGGGGCGGGGGGGGGGGGGGGGGTGAGCCCGCGGGGCGCGCGCATGCGCCGTGGGCCGGGCGGCTCGGGCCGGGCCTCACCCGAGCATCTTGACGAGCGCGGGGATGCCGCCCGACTTGAAGATGGCCAGCAGGCCCTCGCGGTGGTGCGACAGGTTGTGCAGCGTCCCCGCCGTGCAGCGCGCCGTCTCCACGTCGTTGGTGTTCTGCATGGTGCGCACGATGGCGGACACCATCTGCGGGGAGCGCATGATGGCGTGTCTGGAAGCTTCCTTCTTGGACAGCTGGTGGACCATCACGGCCGCCTTGTTCACGACCACCTGCGGGGGGCGCACGCCACGTCAGCCTCCGCATGCAAGGCGCCCCTGGCGGCTGCCGATTCCGTGGTCCCGCCGCCCCCTCCCCAGGACGCGGGGCAGACCTGGTCCTCGTCGTTGAGCAGCTTGGTGAGCTCGGGGATGGCGCGCGTGGCCAGCTCCGCGTCGTCCTGGTAGTTGATGAGGTTCACCACCGCGTGCTTCAGCATCTGCGACGGCTCGGCCAGCCGCTGCACGTTGGTGGGGTGCGCGGCGTCGAACTGCGTGGACGGGATCTGCATGCCCTCGTCCAGCGTCTCGGGGAACATGGCGGCGCGGACCCGCTGCGCGCGCGTCATGGCGTACTGCCCGTCGATGTCTGGGGGAGCACGGGCGACGCCCGCCCTCGTCACCCCGCGCCATGCCGCGCCCCCGCTCCGCCCTCCGTCCATTCCCCCCCCCACGCGATGTGTCCAGGGCTGCCCGCGCTCACCGGCCACCTGCTCCTGTGTGAAGGGCTGCGAGAAGCCCTGCTCCCACTCGTACAGCACCTGCGCCGTGTCCACGTCCTCGTCGTCGGGGTTGCCCTTCCCGCTCAGGGACGGCGCGGTGGTGGTGGCGCCCGAGTGGATGCCTGAGTCCAGGTACGACTGCTGCTGCCAGTGGCTCACCGCCGCCTTGCGGTCGGGCTCCATCGCCATGTCCAGCTCCATCAGGTCTGCTGTGGAAATTAAAGCACGCGCGCGTGGGCGCCCACGCGTGATCGCGGACGGGGCGTCGGAGATCACGGGCCCCGGGGCGCAGCGGGCGGGCGCGGCAGGGGGGTGGGTGTGGAGGGGGGCAGCCCCCCACTAATCCTTCGTGACACAAACCTTGCGTAGCCATTGTCCACGCGGGGTTTTCAACGCAGGTGGAGAATCAACTTCAGATGCCCTAGGAGGAGGGGGAGAAAACGGTGGAACTCATTAGCGTGCCGAGCGTGGGACCCCAGTCCCGCTCCAGCCACGAGCTGCGGGCGCCCGACCCAAACCCACGCCCGCCTCCGCCGCGCGCGTGCGCGGACCGCCCGCGGTCAGCAAGCCGCCCGGTGCCGCGCAGCCCCCGCCGGCTACGCCAGGATGGCCAGGGCCGCACACCCACAACGGACACAAGCCGGGACACCGCGCCGCCCCGGGCGCGCCGCCTTCCTTCTGAGGACCGCGATCGCCCCACGCCCGAGCGGCCCGGCACCGCCGGGAACACGGGCGACCCCCGCCACGAGGCGCCACTCGCGGGGGGGACGGGACGGCGCGGGCACGGAGCGTGTGCCGCCGCGCACCGCGCTCCAGACGGGCGGACCCGGCTGCTGCGGGCTGCGCGCATCGGAAGCGCCGGGGAGGGAGGGGCCCCACGCGTGCACACGCCGCCCGCCCCCGGGCCCCGCCCGCCCCCGGGCCCCGCCCGCACAGGACGGCGGCCCGCGGCCGACCTCGGTTGCCAGCTAGGCGAGCCGAGCCGCCCTTCTCCCCGCAAAGCCGGGTGTAGTCCCGGAGCGAAGCAGACCCGGGTCCCGTGCACCGCTCCACAAGAGGAAATCTCGCAAGTGGAGGCTAACTGGCAGGCGGCCCGCACCTCCCGGGCAGGAAGGCGAGGCGCTGGAGCAGCGCTAGTGAGCGCCTCGAGGCGCAGGCCGGTCTGGCTGCTCAGGTGTCGGCGTGGAACACAGGCCCCGCCCACGGCCCCGCCCCTCCACCATCCCGCTGGCCCCGCCCACGACCCCGTCCCTCCGTCATCCCGTTGGCCCCGCCCACGGCCCCGCCCCTCTACCATCCCGCTGGCCCCGCCCCCGTGGCTTCCGCACTGCTCACTGGGTCACCCTGCGCAAGAATACTAATAGCGTGGTGACGTCAGGGCTCCACGCCGCGGTCGCACGGCCCGCGGTGCACACACGGGGACCCCAGGGTGCACGCAGGTGAGTCTCACGCGGGGACATCCCGGTGACAGTCGCTCTTGTCAACAGGATGCGGGCCTCGCGGGCCCCGCCCCGCCCGCCGTGCACCCGCGCCCGGCCCCAGCCCGGCCCGTCCAGCGCCCCGTGGGGGGCCGCGCGGGGTCAGGCGGGTGACAGCGTCCGGGAGCACTCCCACCCCGGCCCACAGAAAGGCGCGCTTACACCACGCGTGTCCTGCCGGGGAGAGAAGGCCGCGCGGGCGCCTCTGCCGCCGGCTCACGCGTCCCCAGGCGGCCCGGCCGGGCTCGGCTGCACGCGGGGCCGTGGCGCGCAGTGGTGGAGCGCTCGCCTCGGCGCCCCTCTGCGGAGGAGCCAGGCCTCCGCTCATCCCGGCTGCGCCTGTGCCTCACGCCTTGCGTCTCAGCTATCAGGAGGATCACGGCTCAAGGCCAGCCCGGGCAGCCGAGGCGCGGCTCGGGGTGAGCGCGGGAGCCCAGCCCAAGACCTCGGACCGGCCCAAGAGCGCCGGAAGCGCTCGGGACAAACGCGCCGCGGCGGCGGCGGTAGCGCTGGAGCATGACATGCCAAGGGCCTTGGCGTGCAGCACTCACGCAACTTCACACGGGGACCACCCGCCCCTCAGCACCCCGCGTGTCCACGCACAGAGCTCCAAAGCCCCGCTTCACCCCCACGACCAATTCTTCCAAAACGCGGGCGCTTCCGAGCTCAGAACTGCCCTGTGCCAAGCAACGACGCCCCCAAAGCACATGGGACGCAAGACACGAGCGGCCCGCGCGAGCCGCCCCTCCCCCTTCTCCACGATCGAGTCTAAAAACCCAAATGATGCCGCAGGTTCAGTGCTGGCGAGGAAAAGCCTGCAAAAACAACAACACACTGGGGGGCTGGGGGGCTGGGGGGCGCTCGCCTCGCCCGCGTGAGGCCCGAGTTCCATTCAACACCCCAGACGTAGAAAAGCTGGGAGTGGCGCCGTGGCTCAAGTGGGAGAGCGCCCAGCCTTGAGCTGAAGCGCCAGGGGCAGCGCCCAGGCCCAGAGTTCAAGCCCCACGAAAAACAAGAAAAAGGGGGAAATTATCCGAGCACCCAGCCACCAAAACTAAACCACGGCCCGGTCACCCACGGAACCTCTCCTGTCACAGACCCTGCGGGACAGAGCAAGCCCACGAGCTCAAACCCACGAGCTCAAACCCACGAGCTCAAACCCACGAGCTGGGGGATGGGAGCCCCGCTCTCCCTCCGGCCCCTGCGGCAGCACCCAGCACCCTAGCCACGTGCACACACCATTAGGCAGGCAGGAAGAATGCCAAGGTTCCTCACACAAGCAATGCTCAGCCTTGCATCCAGATGCCCTGGGAAGAGAATCCACAGCAGATACAGAGCACTGAGCCCGCCGAGAGAGATCGCCACTTCTCTCAACAGTGAGTGACCTGCACAAGCACCGCTCTGGTTCATATTCTGACACGACCCTCTGTCTCTTCTCCGTGCATTGTGGGCGACCCTCGCCCAAAGCAGTGCACCCCACTTCACAACACCTCAAATACCCGGGCTCCCTCAGGGCCGTGTCACAACAATTAAAAACATCTTAGAAGGTTTCCTCAATGCCTTCACCACAAGAGACTGGTCCAGTGAAGACAGGACTTCACCTACAGAGGTGAGCACGCGGACAGACGCTGTGCAGGTTTAGATGAGCAAGTACTTTGGGTTCTGTGGCCACAATCTCCGTCACAGATGCGCCGCTGCTAGTGCAGTGCAAAACTACAGAACTTCACGCACCAAACTGACATCTAAATTCACTCATATAAGCGTCATGAGATACTACTTTTAAAAGGGGGGGGGGGGGGGAATGGGGTGGTTTTTAAGCCAGGAGCCGGTGGCTCATGCCCATCATCCTAGCTACTTGGGAGGCTGAGATCTGAGGATCATGGTTCAAAGCCAGCCTGGACAGGAAAACCCATGAGACTCTTATCTCCCAAGAACCACCAGAAAACCAAAAGTGGCGCTGTGGCTCAAGAGGTAGAGCGCTCACTATGAGCTGAGGAGCTGAGGGACAGCGCCCAGGCCCAGAGTTCAAGCCCCACGACCAACTGAGGACGTTTTACTCAGGGCGCAGTGTGCAACAGGGGCTCTCCCAAGTCCCACACACGTCCCACACACGTCCCACACACGCCTCACACGCCTCACACACGCCTCACACGCCTCACACACGCATGTGCAGTACTCGGGATGGTGAGTGACCTGGGCTGTCTTCAGTTTGCCAAGATGGAAGACGGAGTTCTCTGAGTCAAGCACGTGCGCCCCTTTTATTTCCGCATGCGGCACTGCCAACCCCGCAACTGGCCCACGGAATCCACTTGTGTCCTATGTGCGTGCTCCACGAGCCCGCAAGGCCCGAGGCTGAGGGGTCGCGGCTGCTCCGTGCCGGGGGACACAGAAGGACGGGGGGGGAGGGGGCCGAGGCTGGAAGGACCCGGGGACCCCACAGGGACAGGAAACGCTCGCGCCCCCCAGCAGGCCAGAGCGGCTGCTCAGGACGCGGGGGCCAAGGTGCGGGCCGGACCGCGGGGCGCGGCTTTCCAGACTCGCTGCAGGTACATCCCGTCCCCCTGGCTGAGGCCGGGCGGGCTCGGCCACACTCGGGGACGCGGCCGGGGGTGGCCGCCATCCCGCCGCGCCGGCTCCCGGGGCTCCCGAGCAGGACATGGTGGCGTCTGACCGCGCCGCCAAGCCGTCGTCCCTTGCTTTGGAACGCCAGCGCCCCCGGCGCGCACACAGGCCACAAGCACCGACAACGCCCCATTTCGCACCTGATGCGCAGGCGTGAGGAGCGGGGAGGGCGGCGGCACGGGTCCAGGCAGGTCCACCGGGTCCACCGAGCAGGTGTGAGCACGTCCTAGACACCCAGAGTGCTGGAAATGCCCCGACCGGAGAACGGGGGGGGGGGGGGGGGGTGTCCAGGAACGCGCACGCGCACACAGGCGCCGGCGCTCAGGCCGGAGGACACCTGAGGAACACAGGACAGCGCGGATCACAGACGGACCGAGCCACGGCCGCCAGAGCGACGCTGCGAGCAGCAGACACGGGACGAACTGCCCGAATCTGCCGCCGGGACATCACGACTTCTAGAAGCCGGGGACATGTCTGAGGTTCCTGCACAGATCGGCTCCCGACGACACAGACGCCGCGGGCTCCGGGCCTGCCCTAACGGAGGGAGCGTGGCCGGCGGAAACGGAACGAGGGAGAACTCGTTCGAATCAGGCAAATGTCGCCGTTCGCGGGAAGAACTAGTGGAGGACAAGGAGGAGGCTCCTGAGGCGGAGATCGACGGGGGACAGCGCTGCTCCATGCGGCGGTGGCCAGAGGAGGACAGTCCAGCCCAGCCACGGAGGGAGGGGGGAGGGACGGGGGAGGGAGGGAGGGGGGGAGGGACGGGGGAGGGAGGGAGGGGGGAGGGAGGGGGAGGGAGGGAGGGGGGAGGGACGGGGGAGGGAGGGGGAGGGAGGGAGGGAGGGATGGGGGAGGGAGGGAGGGAGGGATGGGGGAGGGAGGGGGGAGGGAAGGAGGAGGGAGGGAGGGAGGGAGGGAGGGAGGGAGGAGGGAGGGAGGGAGGGAAGCCTTGCAGTCTGTCTTCTCAGGAGTGGGGAGCAGGGAGGAGGGGGGGCTGCAGGTTAATAAAGCGGAAGGAAGCGGAGCCAGAACAGAAATCAAAACGCTACCCCTCTTTAGGCCCTGCGGGGAGCTCATGTTTACAGCCCCAGCGCAAGAAGGAGATCCTGCCTCACAGAACAAGCCTAGCAGACGTGGGCCAGGCCAGCTGCAGGGGAGGCAGACACAGGAGGAACACAGACGAAGGCCAGCACAAGCAGAAGCCGGAGACCCTATCTGGAAAGTAAAAGCAAAGTGGGTAAGTGGCACGGCTCAAGCAGTAAGAGCGCTCACCTTCAACACTAGGCTGAGTTCAAACCCACTGCTGGTGGGGAAGGTGCTTATTTTCTTCATCAAGGAAACGGGGGCTGGGAAGGAGGCTCAGTGGTAGAGCACTTGCCTTGCATGCCTGAAGCCCTGGGTTCGATTCCTCAGCACCACATAAGCACAAAAAGCCGAAAGTGGTGCTGTGGCTCAAGTGGTAGAGCGCCAGCCTTGAGCTGAAGAGCTGAGGGACAGCGCCCAGGCCCAGAGTTCAGGCCCCACAACTGACACCAAAAAAAAAAAAAGTGAAAGAAAACATGAAGTTCATAAAGCCTGTCACAGCTATTTAGTTCCTCTGTACAAAAAAACGGGGAGCAGTTTGCAACTACCGCACTTCCGTGTGGATCCCAGAACCGTGTCAACATGCTGCACACATCACCACCATATCAGCTCACGTAAATCCTGTTAATAAAGCCTACTGTCACTTCTGTGTGGCTGTTTTTCACTCACACTTCAGATCCACTGTCAGCACTGACGCGAAGATTTTATTCGCCGTGGGTAAGGCTTTTATGACCTGAAGACCGATGACCTTCGAAGATCCATGTGAAAAATCCCTGCGCCGTGCACAAAGCCAGTTATCGACAAGGCTGCTTGGCAGCATGCAAGCGATCGGACCCCAAGGAAAACCACGGCAAGCGCCGTGGACAGACTCTGGCGTGGAAGAGCACCAGGGAGAACACAGACAGCGCTAGGAAGCTGGTCAGCCTTGCTACTGCCACACACAGGAAGGCGATCAGAAAAAAAAAAAAAGTGTTTTTCCAACAAATTCAAAGGAAATCAGAGACAGGAAAACATCTGGAATATTCCAAGAAAAACTTCAGCCAGTCCTGTAATGCCAAGGCTCAGGAGGCGGAGGCCAAGAGATCCTAAGTGGTCAGATCTCTGGAGCTACACACTGAAAGCTCGTCTCAAAAAGAAGAGGGAGGGTGGGGAGGGTGGGAGGACGGGGAGGGGGAGGAAGAGGAGGAGAATAAAAGGATCATCGCGGTGACTCAGTGAGAGCGCCTGGGATAGACAGGTGAGCTGAATGAATCTTCTGGGATGAGTCTGTTTGTGAGTTACCATCATGTAAACAGCACAGTCCCCTGCGCTGTTCGGGGGTCGCCTTTTAGCGAGCAGTGTTGGCTAAAGGCTGAGGTTTTCTGTCCAGTTCCAGTGTGTTGATTACCCGTGAGATCTGAGGGTTCAGCCCTGCCCCCCTTCACTGACCTTTCAAATTCTGGAAAGGAAAAACCTGATGAACAGTTCAAAGATTTAACCAAAATGTATTAAGAGCCTGACACCAAGAAGCCCTATGCCAGCCTTTAAAGCCATTTTTAGGCTTTAGTTTTAAGCTTTAGTCCTGCTGGGCCGCGGGGCGGGGCAGGAGGTCGCCCATGAGCACGAGGGGCTCAGGCCTGTCACCCCAATGACTCCAGAGGCTGAGCGCTCTGTGTCAGCCAGCCCCAACTAACTACCAAGAATAAGCCGGAAGGAGAGCTGTGGCTCAGGTGGCAGAGCACTAGACTTGTACTTTAACAAAAAGCCCACCTGAGGGACAGCCACTGAGCACAAGCATCGGGGAGCAGCAAAGAGCAAAGCGAACGCACACTTCGATGTGCACCCCGCACTCCAGAAAAACAGCACAAAAAGGCATTTCCGTCTGCGCTGGCCATGTCTGTCCTGGAGCCGGAAGTCTGGGCTGTCCATGCCAGGCGAGCTCTGTCTAGTGACGTCTGTCTCCAGCCCCGAAGTTCCCGGTTTATCATGAGATGTTTCAACAGGCTTTCCGGGTGCCCGCATAAAACCTAAGCCACTTACTAAGTCGCATAAACACACACACCCCACCACTCCACACAACTGTTACAATAAGTTTTGTTAAAAGCTTGTTCTTCCAACAGGAGCAGAGATCACAATCAGGCAGCACTGGGATCTGAGGATCCTGGTTCAAAACCAGCCTGGGCAGGAAAGTCCTTGAGCTTTTTTTTGTTGTTGGTCATGGGGCTTGAACTCTGGGCCTGGGCGCTGCCCCTGAGCTCTTCAGTTCAAGGCTGGTGCTCTACCACTTGAGCCACAGCGCCACTTCTGGTTTTCTGGTGGTTTACTGGAGATAAGACTCTCAGCCTTTCCTGCCTGGGCTGGCTTTGAACCGCGATCCTCAGATCTCAGCCTCCTGAGTAGTTAGGATTACAGGTGTGAGCCACCGGCGCGCTCGGCTTTCCTTGAGACTCATCTCCAGTAAACCTCCAGGAAACCAGAAGTGGCACTGTGTGTGGGCTCAGGGGGTAGAGCGCTCGCCTTGAGCTGAAGAGCTGAGGGACAGCGCCCAGGCCCCGAGTTCAAGCCCCACAACCAACAACGACAAAAAAAAAGGAAAGCAAAGTTCAACATGTAATTTTTTTCATAACTTTCCTGGGCATGAACTTCAAAAAGAACCTTTAAATCTGCCCATTCTCATTAATTTTGAGGAGCAGAAGTCCACAGACGGCGCGTGCTATCCATAGGAAGCACTAACGAGCATGAGCTATTAGGCTGACGCAGGATCCTTTTGGAAGAATACTTAATCCACTTGCAAATCATTTCACCAAAAGCCCGGGAGGCATTCTTGCTTCTGGAACAAATAAACTAAGTGGACGTGACAACGTACCTCTTACTGCGATCCCCATAAAGCTGTCCGGGGTTCCACAGGTTGGTGGGGCGGCATCGCCTTCCCCAGACTCTCGCCCTCATTCCAACTATGTATTCTGCAGACAACTACTTTTTTCGTTTTCTATTCTGGTCAGTCCTGTGGCTTGAACTCTGGGCCTGGGCGCTGTCCTCAGCTCTTCAGCTCAAGGCTGGTACTCAACCACTTGAGCCACAGCACAGCTTTTGGTTTTCTGGTGGTTCACTGAAGATAAGTCTCACGGACTTTTCTGCCCAAGCTGGCTTTGAACCGCGATCCTCAGATTCCAGCGTCCTGGATGACAGGCGGGAGCCCCTGGCACCCGGCTACAAGAACTTGAAAATGTAAAGTCTTGGGCTGGGAAGGTGGCTCAGTAGTAGAGCACTCACCTAGCATGCATGAAGCCCCGGGTTCAATTCCTTAGTACCACATCCACAGAAAAAGCTAGAAGTGGCGCTGTGGCTCAATGGGTACAGTGCTAGCCTTGAGTCCAGAGAGGCCTAGGGACAGTGCCCAGGTTCTGAGTTCAAGCTCCAGGACCGCCCCCCACAAATTAAAACTTTCCAGAATTTTCCATAAACCACTAAACGTCCAAAAAGCTAACTCACAATAAGCTTCCTTCCTGATGCCAATGAGACTGGTTTAAAACAAGTGTTTTGGGTTGTTTTTGGGGGGGGAGGGGAGGAACGCTCTACAAATACAAACACCCTGAGCTTGCTTGTCATAGAAGCTGTGAAGGGGATCGATCGCTCATGGGAAGAGTAGAGGGGGCCTGGCCACCCCACAGCACTGCTTGCAGTTTCTGCACGTGCAATCGCAGCTCGCGTGGTCGTTGGCTTTTTCCGGGCATCCTACTTGCTTGCATCCGGTCAGATGGCCGGGATCACTTTGTCCTGGCACCCTGGGTGCGGAGGGCTTTTTCGTGTGCCCAGACTTTTCCAGGGCAGCACGAATGCGGCTTGTCCTCCACCTCTCGCCTGTCGGGCATGGGACAGTTACTATCAGCGCACTTCACACGATTGTGCTGGAATGAAAGACCAGACAAAGCAGAAAAACACCACCACCGCAGCCAGCCCTGGCAGGGCTGGGGGGAGTGGGGGGGGGGCCCTGGCTGGGGGCTGGCACCACTCCGGGGTGGAAGATTGTGGAAGCCCAGCCTTTTCTAAGGTGCCCACCGGCTGGCCCTGGGGAGCGCGCAGACGGATGACAGCGCTTGGAAGGCGGGGCCGGGCCGGGGTGGGCTCGTGGGCCAGCCTTCCAACCAAGTCAAGCCCCGGCTTGCCCGGCGTGGAAGCCGCTCGCTGCCCAAGTCTACAGAGGACACGAGCCCCGTCTCCACGCTGGCTGGTGGAGCAGGACGGACGGACCGCGCTCACGGGTCCTGACCAAGCTGTAACCACTCCGCACCACCCCACGCCGGCCAGGGATAAATGCTCAGAGCAGCGAGCTCACCCCACCATGCACGCGCACACACACACACACCTTTCAGGCCTCAATGCCACGGTCTGTGTGAGCGCGATGCTTCCCACCGCGACCCTTCCGGGAGCAGCAACACCACGGGAGCCATGCCTGCCACCCGCGCTCACCCACGTGGGTAGAAGCGGGTGGGTAGATGCGGGTGGGGTGGGCCCAGGGATCTCTGCCCAGGCCCCAAATTGTTCCACGGTTCAACACATTTGTGGAGATCGCACCTCCTTGCTTCCCCGGGCACACACGCCACGCGTGTCACTGGCTTTGCTCTGCTCGTTCAAGTTGGACCCCTGGTCACCCGTTTCTACACAATAACCTTGCTGCTCAAAGTCAGCTCAAGATTTTGTTTTGGTCGGTCGTGGGGCTGAACTCTGGGTCTGGGCGCTGTCCCCCAGCTCTTCAGCTCAAGGCGGGCGCAGCCACTTGAGGAATGGACCCAGGCCTCATGCACGCAGACAGCGCTGCGCAGCGCCTTCCCAGCTCCACGTCACTGCCAACGTGGTTTGTTCTGCGCTCTTCTCTCGGGAGGGAGGTTGGAAGCGCCGTGCTGTGGCGTGTGTGGGGCTGGGGGGGATGTACCGTCGTCCGCTGCTTTGAAGGCTCCCGAAGCCCCTCGGCCCGCACCGACGCCGTTACGACCCGGCGGGCGCCCCGCGCGCCCCCTCCATTCGCCCGGGGCCCGGCTCGCCCGTGAGGACGTCCCACGGCCGACCCACGCACACGGCCCGACGCACACGGCCCGACCCACGCCGCAGCGGCAGCGCGGCGCGGCCGCATTCACCGGGTCTGGGGTGAAAAACACGGCCGCCGGCGGGTGCTGGGCGGCCGCGCAGAGCCCCGTGGGGCCCGCCCGTCCCCCGCCCCCAGCCTGGGGGCGGACGTCGGGGAGGGGGGCAGGCGTGGGGGAGGGGCGCAGACGTCGGGGGGGGGGGGGCAGACGTCGGTGGGGGCAGACGTCGGGGGGGGAGGCAGACGTCGGGGAGGGGGGCAGACGTCGGGGGGGGGGGGGCAGACGTCGGGGAGGGGGACAGACGTGGGGGGGGGAGGCAGACGTCGGGGGGGGGGGGACAGACGTCGGGGAGGGCGCAGACCGTGTGGCCGAGGCCCGCTCGGCAGACAAAGCGCCCGAGACAGGGGGGGGTGACGGGGCCGGCGGCGCTCTTCGAAGGGCGGGGTGCGAGGGCCGCCCAGCGCCCCCACTCCTCCCCCCACCCCGACCCGTGACCCGCGCCCCCGACCCAGAAACAAGTTTTTGCGCTGTGCGCTGTGTTGTGCGCTGTGCTGTGCGCTGTGCTGTGCGCTGTGCTGTGCGCTGTGCTGTGCGCTGTGCTGTGCGCTGTGCTGTGCGCTGTGCTGTGCGCTGTGCTGTGCGCTGTGTTGTGCGCTGTGTTGTGCGCTGTGTTTCGCGCTGTGTTTCGCGCTGTGTTTTGTGTTGGCTGTTGTCATTGGCTCTTTAAAAAAAAAAAAGGCTGAAAAGTTGCTCTGGACCCGAAACTCACCGCAGAGCCCCGACATCCGCAGCGGCTCACCCCCAAACCACGCGCAAGCCAGGCCCTCTCCGCGGCGCCCCCAACACGGCGAGCGAGGCGCCCCCGCACCCCCATGGGAAATGGGGGGGATCCCGGGAACTCCGCACCCCCCTCGCCGACTCCCTTGCACACGTACACACACACACGCTAGGGCAGATGGGAACTTCAGAGGTGCCGTCCCCCCCACCCACCCACCCCCCAAAAACTAACACCACCTCACGATCCCAAAGGCAGAGGCGACCCCACCCCCCACACACACCCCTTCACCCCCCCAAAACAAACACACACGCACACGCACAGACACCCCGACCCCCGCGCCGGGCCTCGGCCCGGGAGCCCCGCACGGCGCTCCCCCGCCCCCACCCCGGCCAACATCCGGGTACTTCGGGCGACCCCCCCCACGCACACACCCTCGGCGGCGGCGGCGGCGGCGGCGCCCCCTCCCCAGGCCCGCCCTCCCCGCCGGCCCCGCGGCGCCGCGGCCCGGCCCAGACCCCGCCCTCGAGTCCCGGGCGTCGCCCGCCCGTCCCCCCCGACGCCGCCGCGGGGCTTCCGAGCGCGCCCGCGCCCCCGCCCGGCCTCCCCCGCGGCCTCCCGCCGCGCTCGGGGTGGGGGAAGCCGGGGAGCCCCCCCCCACGCCGCCCCGAGTTACCTCCGGGGGAAGCCGGGCGGTCCGCGGCCTGGCGCCGGGAGCAGCGGGGAGGGAGCGGGGACGGGGACGGGGGGAGGAGGGGGAAGGACGCGGCGTGGAGCTCGGTGCTGTCCGGGAGGCCCGCGGGGGCCCGTCTCCGCCTCCCCTTTCCCGGAGCGTCCTCAGAGGCGGCCTGGAGAGCGGGCGAAAGGCGGGCCGCCGACACAACCGGGAGACTCAAAATGGCGCCGCGCAAGGAGACCGCTTATAAACGGTGCGCGGTGCCCGCCGTCTCCTTCCGCCGGGGCGCGCGGCGCCGGCGCGACGCGAAACGCTCCGCCGCGCGAAACCCGAGGGGGGGTGGAGCGAGGCGGAGGGAGGGGAAAAGTAGTCCCCGCGCTCCGCCAGGAGGCGGGGCCGAGAGGACAGAGAAAGTAGTCCACGCTCCCCCACAGGCCGCGGAGCGTGAGGGGGCGTGGCCGGGGGCGGGGCGTGGGGCGGGGCTTCGCGGGGCGGGGCGGGGCCTGGGGTTCGGAGCGCGCGTCCCTCCGCTGGCTCTCCAGGTGGAGCCGGGGGACGCGGGGTGGGGGGGGGGGTCCTGGGATGAACTGCAGGGAGGGCGGTATCACCGGGTTCACCCCTGTCCCCCCCCAAGTCTGCACGCCCCGTCTTGCAGACCCCGCCCACCGTCCGCCTCCTCTTCCATCTCCGCCCCGGCTGCACCGGGCCTGGGTCGGGTCCTGCCAGGTCTGAAGTTCGAATCCCGGGCGCGGCGGGGGAGCTGCGGGGACGCTGCAGGGTGGCGCTGCGGGGTGGGTGATGGGTGGTGCGGGCAGTGCAGGTGCAGGGGGACGCGGGACGCGGGGCCCAGGGTGAGGCTGGAGGCGAGGACCTGGACCCCCGGCACCAACCAGAAAGGGGGCGCGCCACGCCCCTCCCCGGCCTGCCATGACCCCGCCCTCCCCTCACCCCGGCCTGCCATGACCCCGCCCTCCCCTCACCCCGGCCTGCCATGACCCCGCCCTCCCCTCACCCCGGCCTGCCATGACCCCGCCCTCCCCTCACACCTGCAGTGTGATGACCCCGCCCTCCCCTCACACCTGCAGTGTGATGACCCCGCCCTCCCCTCACACCTGCAGTGTGATGACCTTCCCTTCCCCTCACACCTGCAGTGTGATGACCCTCCCTTCCCCTCACACCTGCAGTGTGATGACCCTCCCTTCCCCTCACACCTGCATAATGATGACCCCGCCCTCCCCTCACACCTGCAGTGTGATGACCCTCCCTTCCCCTCACACCTGCAGTGTGATGACCCCGCCCTCCCCTCACCCCTGCCTGCCATGACCCCGCCCTCCCCACGCCCCTGCCTGCCATGACCCCGCCCTCCCCTCACACCTGCAGTGTGATGACCCTCCCTTCCCCTCACACCTGCATAATGATGACCCTCTCCTCCCCTCACACCTGCAGTGTGATGACCCTCCCTTCCCCTCACACCTGCAGTGTGATGACCCTCCCTTCCCCTCACACCTGCAGTGTGATGACCCCGCCCTACCCTCACACCTGCAGTGTGATGACCCCGCCCTCCCCTCACACCTGCAGTGTGATGACCCTCCCTTCCCCTCACACCTGCAGCGTGATGACCCTCTCCTCCCCTCACACCTACAGTATGATGACCCTGCCCTCCCCTCACACCTAGTGTATCATACAGTCTATACAACTACATTACATAGTGTGTATATTATATAATTAGTGTATGATAGTGTATTATATGTAGTATAATATGTGTACTATAATTTCACATATTATATAGTTATATATATCACATAGTTGTGTATAACTATATAATAATATATTTTCTTCATTAATAAATGCCATATAATAACATGTAATACTAGTTATATGCTATATATTATCTTACACCATTATAACTGCATAATAATATCTACTACATATAGCTACATATAAGTGTATAAATCATTATCTATTATACAGATATATAGAATATTTATAGTATGTTCTACATTCTATGTAACTAGCACTATATATATAGTATATATATATATATATATATATATATATATATATATACACCATATACACTATATGTATCTTTGTTGTTGTTGTTGTCAGTTCTGGGGCTTGAACTCACATCCTGGGTGCTTGGAGCTTTTCTTGCTCAGGGCTGAGGCTTTGCTCCACTTCTGGCTTTGTGTTTTGTTTGTTTCTTTGTTTGCCTGGTGGCTCACTGGCGATCAGAGTCTCAGTGACTTTTCCTACCCAGACTGGCCTCCATGGGTGATCCTTTAGATCTCAGCCTCCTGAGTCACTAGGCTGACAGGCGTGAGCCCCCTGTACCATTCCAGCAGGGAACATTTTATTCTATTCTAGTTATTTATTTAACAATACACTGACATTGGGGAAGGGACGTCAGTCTAAATCCAGCCAAGACCTGAGCCCCCAGAGCCGAGGCCCTGAGTTCAAGCCCCAAGACCGACATGAATACATATAAATAAAAGGATTAATATAAATATTATACACAGAAGTAGAAATAAATGCCTGACGTCCTTACAATGGATTTGCTTTTCTCCAGTCTGTTATTTTGTGCTTTCTTTTTTTTTTTTTTCCTTCTAAAACAATGGAGGATACCAAAAAAAGAAAGAAAAAAGAAAAAAGCCACAGTGCAAATTGACAGATTTTTTTTTTTCTTTTGTGAACACCAAGACTCCACACCATACACGCAAACCACGGATCTTTGCTTATACACAACAGCCCTGTCAGGAAATCTCAGTCGCTCACTCCTGGAGATTTGTTATGGCCTGTGGTGTTTCATTTTCATTTCTTCATTTATCTATGGATGCATTGATTTGGGGCCTAGCCTCCCTCCTCAAGGTACAGCCTACCTTTAGGACCAACCAACATAGTGTGGTGGTTGTTGGTGTTTTTAAAGGACTTTTCTTTTCCTGCCTGAGATGTGTCACTATAGAAAAACTGCTGTTATCAGCTCTGGAGAGCAAAAAATCCAATCACAGATTACACAGGGGTGTCCGGCCCGTTCCATTGTCTCATTTCTGTCCTTGTGAGAAACTTGTTAAAAAAAAAAAAAAAAGAAGAAAGAAAGAAAGAAAAGAAAAAGTACTGGGCCGGATTTGGACAGATGGAAAAGGGGGAGACGGAAAGAAAAAAGAAATAGAAAAGTGTGTCACCCAAACAGGATTTCCACCATCCACATAATGTCGCTGCGGCGTGAAAGAAAACATCGTTGGCCCGATTAAAACCAAGCATTTGAAAAAAAAAAAAATATGTATCGAATGGTTGATTTAAAACCGTTATCTAAATATATATAGTATATAATATATTAAATATTAAATATATATTTAGTATAAATATATATTAAATATATTTATATATTAAATATATATTATTTGATATATTTATATGAATATATAAATATATATATGTTTAAAGCAATTTAAAAGCTCTTTAAGATATTTAGATTTCTATATTTAAAATGTATATTTCTATATTTAAAATATTTTTTTTCTGGGTTCAGTTCATCTCTGTGGAAGGAGAATTTCACCATGAACATGATTAAAAATCAGGTTCAGAGCTAAAAGACAAAGGGGAAAAAAAAAAAAAGAGAAAGAATCCTTTAAAAAAAAAAAAGTGTGTACTTCCTGGATGTAGATGTCCAAATAATGCGCTTTTTAAAAATTAATTAATTGATTGATTTTAGAGGTTGGCTTTCTTTGCTATTATTTTATTCGGGGGTCGGCTTCTCTGCAGCAATGGGGTGTTGTGGAGATGCTTCTGTCTCTCCAACACACACAAGGAACGCACTTTGCACAAATTCACCCCTTCTCCAGCTTTGGGTGTTTTGTAATCCTAACTCACAATTTAAATGTCCACCACCACCACCACACCTCAATGATAGCTAAAGCAGAAAGCCATGTCATGCACGGTCCCCCGGACAGGTTGTCTCTCTAAAGCAAACTTCTTTTATTCTATTTATTCTATTTATTCTCACCAAACAAGAAGTATGCTAAAAAGCATTATGGGTGAAATTACATTTAGTGGTGAATTTAGTTGAATTTTTGGTGGTGGTTGCAGTTTGTCTCTCTCAGACAATAAATGGCTTCAATTGTCTCATTAAAAAAAAAAAAATAGACCATGAAGCTGAACAAATACAGCATCTAAAAAATAACCTAATGAATATAATAAATTGTCACTGGTCAGTAATTTGAAAAAAAAAAAAAAAAAGAAAAGAAAAAGAAAGAAAGAATAAAAAAAAGAAAGAAATGACTACACAATTTGACAAAACATTTCCTTACAGGAATATAGAGGATTCTAATCAGAATGAACTCCAAGAGATGAAATCAACAACAAAAAATATATATTATATAGTTATATATGATATTATACACGAATAATAAATTATATATATATATACAATCATTTTTATTTTTCCTTCACCTTTCCTAAAATCTACCCAATGGGTTTGACATGAATTAACCCATTCCATGCAGAGCTGACAAACCGTTCAAAGAAACATCAGGGCGATGTTTCTGGAAACCAAACTCCAAGCTAATTTTTTTTTCCTTTTTCCTCTCCCTAAACTAGCTGCATAGAGCAAAGCCGGCCAGGCTCAATGGCGGGCCTGTGGGTTTACCCAGCCAGCGTTGGCAATCTAGGTGTGGGTTTTGTTTTAGGGTGATGTTTGGGTTTTTTTTTTTTTGGGGGGGTGGTGGTTGGTCTGCTTTCCCACTGGCAAAATCCTGTGTCCTTTAAAACAAAGAAAAAATAAATGCGTGCAGATCCAGGACCAATGAAGGAGATGGGATTGTTATTATTATTATTATTAATATTAATATCACTATTATCATTATTATTATTTTGGAGAGAGAATTGTTTTTTATTCCATCCCTTCTTCATCTATTAAAAAATTAAAAAGCATTATCACTGTGAGCCACAGAGTCCCAGGTGAAAATAAGAAGAGAAAAAGAAATATATATATATATATATATATATATACACACCTGTCCATATGCATATACAAACCCAAGTCTATACCTACATATCAGAATATATACGTTCACAGTGTCCAACCAGGGTGTGTCGGCCCTGGCTTCCCCTCATTAGAGAGAAAAATGAGCATGATCCCTCTCCAGGCCGCCATCTTTGCGCTGCAAACACCAGGCCAAGACCCCAGAAGATCATAGTGAATGGCAGAGGTCAGGCTGCCCGGCCCTCTGTCCTGTGTGTGTCCCTCTGTCCCTCTGCGTGTGTCCCTCTGTCCCCTGTGCAGCTGGTGGGCGGCTCAGTGGGGTTCACAGAAGCGTGGAGGGAGGACGGGGGGCCTACTGGGTAAACTGAGGTATTGCCAGGAGCCACCACTGTGGTTGCTGACAGAGAATGCAGGGAGAGGGAGGAGGAGGGGGAGAGGGTGGGGGGGAGAGGGTGAGTGGGAGGGGAGGAGGTGGGGGAGGGGAGTGTGTGTGTAATACTATATAGATACTATGTATACACAAGTATATATATATGTGTGTATAGTATATATATATACAAGTATATATATATGAATAATATATACATTTTCTTCAAAGAAATGATTAATTCAGTTAAGTATCTGCTCAATAACTCCTGTTTCCTAGCTCTTAGGCCTGGAATCTTCTTTTTGTTTTTGTTCCAGGCCAACAAAGCTCTTAAATATATGTATATACATATATATATACTTAAATATATACATATATATACTTACACACACACACACACACACACATACACACACATTGATGGCTAAGACTCTGAATGCAAGGGAGACACACCCATTACTCAGGAGCCAAAACACAAAAAGTAACAAAAACCCAGCAACATGCAGGTAGCTCATTGTGCCAGAAGAGAAGTGTGCACACACACCCCCACGTACACACACTCTTACACACACACACGCTCACACACACGCGTGCACTCACCCCATGGCATGCTGAACAAGTCCCCTCTGCAGAGACACACCTGCCTAACATCCACACACACATGCACACGCGTGCACACGCGTGCACACACACAGCCTTCCCCTCCCTACCCAGATGAGAACGCCTCCATTTTCAAGGCGGTTCGCCATCGCAAGTTCACTCACCTGCAGGGGTCGGGGCTCACAGGGGTGCTTTGCAGCCAGGATAAAAACAAAGACAGAAAACTGAAGACGAAGAAAGAGTATTTCTGGATTCCAGCGGGTTTGAATACTTATAAGTAGCAATTAGAGTAATACTAGTAGTAATAATAATTGCAGTGATGGTAATAATGATCGTAATGATCGGGTGATGGTAGAAATCGTGACATTTGTGGAGGTTGGGGAAGCAGGCAAATGCAGGTTTGGAACCCCATTTCTTTAAACAATGGCAATTTTTAAAAGCCTCTGTCTCTCTCTTTCTCTCTCTTGCAGAAAGGCCATGAAATCGATCATTTTTCCCTTTTGATTTGATCTGTCGGCAAAGCAGGCCGTGGGTAAGGAGGGGAAAAAAAAAAAAAAAGAATAAAGAGAATAAAAGGACTAAAGTAGCGCCCCCAGCAGGCCATAGCTGCACCCCTGTGCACCCCAGAAGATGCAAATGAATAAACGATCGCCTTCCAATCTCTACCCCCCAAATAAGAATACACATCCACCGTGTGTCCGCGTTGGGGGGTGGCGGGCTTGGGTCTTTGTCTCTCGCTTGCACACTTACACATCTTCTTTTCTCTTTTTTTGGGGGGGGGGGTGGAGAGACAGGCCAAGCCCTCCATGGGTCCCCTGGGGTGTCGATGGCCACGTTTCTTCTCTAATATCTCTAGGATGTGGCTTTCTGGTGCGGTGGGGGCCATCATAATCTCATCATTCAACGTCCAGGGGAGCTGGGCCCCCAAAGCCTGCACCCCGCTGTGCGAATAAAAAGCATGAAGCAGCCCTGGACAGGACATCTGCGCACAGAGTCCACCGACAATGAGTCCAACACACACACGCACGCACACACACACACGCACGCACGCACGCATGCATGCACAGACAAAACCCCCCGTTCTTTGTATGCCTTGCTCACCGCACCCCACTTCTTACTGTCGCGTGGTAAGAAACAAAACTCAATTCTCTTTGCAAAAAACAATGGGAAAATGAATCCATTTTTTTTTATCCCCCCCCTTTCCCCTCGCCAGCCAGCACCCCGATACCACCCAGCCACCACCCCCCCGCAAACAGGGCCGCCTCTTCCCCTCAGATTTGCCTTTCTCCCTTCACACACACGGCGCACCCCGGATTGGATTTCTTGGCAAGTTCTGCATGCGCCATCTTTGCACGGATGGGTGTGTGCAGGTGCATGCGTGTGTGTGTGCGTGTGTGTGTGTGTGATCCTTTGCTCAAACACAAAAACCATGGTGTTTTGGTGTGGGGGGGGAGGCAGGGGGGGCCTGGGGGGGATGTAGGGGGGTCTGGGGGGGGGGACAAGCCGGACCTGTGCGGATTTCCTGCCACCTTGGGCGTGTGGCAAGGGACAAACGGAAAACCACAGAGGAGAGGGGAGCGTCGCCCCCTCCCCCCCAAAAGGAAAACCTCACGAAGGTGTTTCTGTTGTTCTCGGGTTATGGAGAGATCTGGAAATGTGTTTTGTCCAGAGGATATGGTTATATGTGGATGTGTGCGTGTGGTTAGGACACAGGGCCACACGCGTCCATCAGCTCCTCTGAGTCACACCTGTCATCCTGGTGGGAGGCTGAGATCTGGAGGATCGCAGTTGGAGGCCCGGAACATCCGGGAGATTCTCACTTCCAAGGAACCAGCAGAAAACTGGAAGTGGCGCCATATATATACAGAGAGAGAGAAAGAGAGAGAGACAGGCCCAACCCTGGGCCCTCATGGCAGGGCCTTTGCCCAGGCTAGCCCAGCCCACGCCAGGCCCAGGCCTGCCCAGCAGCCTGCCCGCCCTGGCCGCCGGCCTCCCGGCTCCCCAAGTTGACGGTGGACCCGAGCCAACTCTCCTAACACAAACAAAACATAAAACACTTTAGATGAAGACGGGGTGCGGGACGTGCAGGAATCTCCCACTGTAGCCCACATCAAAGGGAAGAGGAGGGCCCCACCCAGCCCCCCCTCCTCCCCCCACATTGATCAGAAGGGGGGGACCGCTCCACCTGCAGGTGAACCCCACATCGCCTGTGCCTGTGTGCACCAAGCTGGGAGAATGTTCTAGTAAAGAAAGCCCCGCTGGTTCTTTTTGGTGTGTTGGGGGTGGGGCTTGAACTCAGGGATGTATTTGACATCTAGGAAGATTCTGGATCCCACGAGCAGCCCAACCTCATCTCCACTCCATCTGGGGTTTCATCCAGACCAGAAAGTGGATAAATGGGGAGGAGGGGGGGATGAAGGAGGAAAAAGAGGATGGTTAGAAGCTTCTGGAAAGGAAGGCTCAATGATTTTGGCCCTGTCTCTGTCTCTCTGTCTCTCTTCCAGGTGGACTTTGCTCTTTGCTTGGACAGAAGCCACGCATCCAGTGGGAACCAAAGTCCACTCCTGGCCCTGGTCCTGTGTGTCCCCCACGGAAAACCAGCCCTGCATGCCTGGCCTCCTCCCCTCTGGCCTCCTCCCTCTGGCCTCCTCCCTCCAGCCTCCTTCCCTCTGGCCTCCTCCCTCCAGCCTCCTTCCCTCTGGCCTCCTCCCTCCGGCCTCCTCCCTCCAGCCTCCTTCCCTCCAGCCTCCTCCCTCCAGCCTCCGCCTCTCAGGCCTCTTCCACTCCGGCCTCCTCCCTCCACACTGAGCAAGCAGCTGTGTGAATGTGAGCTCAGCTGAGTATCTACGCGTCACCTGAAGACGTGGGTGCGGCCTTTTATTATTCTTTCCCGTACAATAAATCACCTTCTGCTTCCTGTTTGCCTAGCAGATGTTTCCTGAGTAAATCAGCTCCCCGCCCCCGCTCCCCAGTCACCTCCCTCCGAGTTCATTCATTCATTCATTCATTCATTCAGGAACTTTATTTTGTCGGTCTTGAACTCAGGGCTTGGGCACCGTGCTTGAGTTTCTTTCTGCTCAAGGCTGGCGCTCAACCACTTGAGCCACAGCTCCACATCCGGTTTTCTGGTGGGTCATGGGAGATCAAAGCCTCCATGGACTTTCCTTTCCCAGGGCTGGCCTTGAACCGCCATCCTCCGGATCTCAGCCTCCTGAGGAGCTGGGGTGACAGGCGGGAGCCACCAGTTCTCAGATCTCTGGCTCTTGGGTAGAAAAACTTGACTGTCAAGACCAGCTGTGGATTTGTTGTCCTCCTCCTCCTCCTCCTCCTCCTCCTCCTCCTCCTCCTCCTCCTCCTCCTCCTCCTCCTCCTCCTCCTCCTCCTCCTCCACCTCCTCCTCCTCCTCCTCCTCCTCCTCCTCCTCCTCCTCCTCCTCCTCCTCCTCTTCTTGCACATAGATACAGATGCAGCTAATGACTTACTGAGAAAGCATGAGAAAAGTAGGAATGCTGGGTAGCCATTCAGGAGGCTGAGATCTGAGGCTCATGGGTCAAAGCCAGCCCCGGGCAGGAAAGTCCATGAGACTCTTACTTCCAATGAACCACCAGAAAACCGGAAGTGGCGCCGTGGCTCAAGTGGTAGAGCGCCAGCCTTGAGTGAAAGAGCTCAGGGACAGCGCCCAGGCTGTGAGTTCAAGTCCCACGACTGACAAGAAAGAGAGGAAGGAAAGGAAGATCGTGTCTTGTCTTGGAGGACTTAGCCGGGGCTGGGTCGTGATGGCCGGCTAGAGGTCCTGGCAGCCTTTCTGTGCTCTGTGCGCTCTGAATTTCTTCCTGTGTTGTTGTGTTGTTTTTTATTTTTTCTCAAGCCCAGAAACCATTGTGCTGGTGGCAGCCAGGCCCACGGAAGGGGGGGGGGGGTTCCTTCTAGAAAAGACAGGGGGGGGGGATTGATTTCCTCCTTTGAAATCCATTTCCTTCCCTTCCCTTCCCTGCCCCCTAGAACCCCAGGGCCTTTGGCCTGCCTCCAATTCCTGCCTGGGTGAGGGGGGGGGGGGGGGGGAAGGGATTCCTTTGCTGAAGAAGGAAAACATCCATCATGTGTGCCCGTGTGTGTGTGTGTGTGTGTGTGTGTGTGTGTGTGTGTATTTGTCAGTCCTGGGGCTTGAACTCGGGGCCCAGGCGCTGTCCCTAAGCCTGTCTGTGCTCAAGGCTGGTGCTCTACCCCTTGAGCCACAGCGCCACTCCCAGTGTTTTGGGCGGGTTGGTTGGCCATGCGGGGGGGGGGGGGGAATCTCCCAGGTTTTCTTGCCGCCCACCCCCACCCCCACTGGGGGCCCGGCTTGAGAACCACGATCCTCCGGATCTCAGCCTCCTGAGTGGCGGGCATGCGCTGCTCATCTCTGAGCCAGGCCAGTTCTGTTTCCAGAAGAGTCTGGACAGCCAAGCTCTGAGCATCAGGTCCTGAGTCTCTCCCCATTGTCTAGTGGGATCGTCAGCTTTTTAGGAGGCCAGCCTCCATTTGCAGGGCCGAGTTTTTGCTGATAGAAAAAAAAAAAGCCGCAAGGGGCGCTGTGGCTCAAGGGGTGGAGGACCAGGCTGGAGCCAAACGAACTCAGGCCCTGAGTTCAAGGCCCAGGACACACACACACACACACACACACACGTGTGCGAAGATGTCTTATTTACTGCGTGCTTTCCACGGAGGGACTTGAGCAATCTTCCACGCACGCTTCCTCCACCCACAGTGTCCTCCGACTTCACACACGGCCTCTCCCCTGGCCTCCTCCTCCTTCTCCTCCCCCCTCCCTCCCCCCCTTTCCTGGAACCTTCTGGGCTCAGTCCACACCAGGGCCTCCCCTCGCCCCCCTCCTCCCAAGCAATTCAAGTTCACAGCTGAGCAAACAACTCCCTGGCCAGTACTTGTGCATAGCACCCCACACCCCTGGCCCCAGATGGGCACTGAAGGGGTACAGGGGGGGACGGTCAGTTCTGGAGCCCACTATGGGTCTTTAGGAAAGACAACGTGTCATTATGGTAATTACAGCGCCCAGGGAGCCAAAAATAGCTCTGTGCGGTTCCTCCAAGGAGAAGGAGGCCCGGCCCTCCAAGGCCCAGCCCGGCCATCTTTCCTTTTCCTTTTCTATTATTTGTTTTTCTTTGAGAAACCTTTGCTTCCGTGCAAATATGAAAAAGGTTCTTAAACCTGCCACCGCTGGGGCGCACGCCCGTCCATCCAGCCAGCCACTCCGGAGGCTGAGATCTGGAGGATCGCGGTTCGAGGCCGACTCCTGGAGCAGGAAAAAAACAAAAAAGTCTGTGTGACTCTGATCTCCAGGAAATCTCCAGATAAACCAGAAGTGGCTGGTGCCGTGGCTCGTGAGGTAGAGCGCCAGCCTTGAGTGAAAAAAGAATGCAGGGAACAACGCCCAGGCTCTGGGTTCAAGTCCCGCGACAGACAAAAAGAAAAGCTCTCCAAAGCTGGCTCCGAAGGAGGGAAGTGTGGCTGACACTGGATGTTTTGGTTGTTGTTCGTGTTCTTCAAGTGCTCTACCACTTGAGCCGCTGCACCACTCCCAGTTTTTGGTGGTTCATTGGAGATAAGAGTGTCATGGACTTTTCTACCCCAGGCTGGCTTTGAACCAGCAATCCTCGCGATCTCAGCCTCCTGAGTACATTAGCATGATCAAGGTGTGAGTCTTGGGGCAGCTGGCTTAGAACAAATACCCCAGCGGATAGTAGGGAGAAATACATGCATAGGATAATCTCATGACTCTAACATGTCCCAGTGTCTCAGGGCCAGGAACTTTTGCCAGTGGTGGGACTTGAACTCGTGGCCTGGGCGCTGTCCCTGAGCTCTTTCACTCAAGGCTGGCGCTCTACCACTTTTCTAGTGGGTCCTTGGAGATCAGAGTCTCATGGCCTTTCCTGTCCCCGGCTGGCTTTGAACTGTGATCCTCCAGACCCCAGATTCCTCCAGAGCGGCTGGGGTGACAGGCGTGAGCCTGCGTGTGTTTTATGCATTCTTCATGAATTCCAGGCTTACCACCTGTACCCTTCCGTCCTTGAACCAGGATGGACCTACCGCTCCCCTTCGAGGAATTCTGGGAATTGTAGTTTTCTTCACTTGGTTGGCTCTTGGTGACTTCATACGGGACTTGGGGGCCTATATGCCCCAGGGGGCCCCAGAGCGCATCCCCCTGGCTTTGCTCACCCCTAACCCCCCCATGCCTCTCAGAGAGCATATGAAAGCAGGCCGGGCACCTACGCCTCATGCCTGTCATCCCAGCTCCTCAGGAGGCTGAGATCTGGAGGATCGCGGTTTGAGGCCAGCCCAGGTTTGAACTCATGACCTGGGCACTGGTTCCCTGAGCTGCTTTGGTTCAAGGCTGGCGCTCTACCACTTGGCTTTCTGCTGTGGCCCATTGGACATCAGAGTCTCAGGGACTTTTCCCAACCCAGGTTGGCCTTGAACGGCCATCCTCCGGATCTCAGCCTCCTGAGTGGCTGGGATGACAGCGGGAACCACAGGTCTCAGTCTACTGGATGGCCTTGGGGGGGAGGGGGGATGGGAGCCGCCCGGGAGTTAGGAAAGAAACAGCAGTTTGCTGTTCACCTGAGACTGGGGACTCTCACCCCGAAATCCTACCCTGGGGTGAGGGAGGGGGGGGGGGCCACCGGCTGAGGACCAGGCTGTCCGTCTGTCTCTCTGTCTCTGTCTGTCTGTCTCTGTCTCTCTGTCTCTGTCTGTCTCTGTCTGTCTGTCTCTGTGTCTGTCTGTCTGTCTCTGTCTGCCTGTCTGTCTCTGTCTGTCTGTCTCTGTCTTTGTCTGTGTCCCTCTCCTTCTCCCTCTCCCTTCCCCCTCCCTCTCTCTGGCCCTGGCTGCTTCCTGGCATCCCCCCCCCCACTCCCCGCAAGGCCCAACCCTCCCTTCCGAACATTCAGGAAAGTTCTGTTTTGACAAGCGCACGCACGGCCAGCCGGCCCTGCGGCGGAGAAAAGAAGACAAAATAACATGAAATCATACAAGCAACCCTTTCCCCAGAGACACACCAACGAAGACACCACGACAGACAGACAGACAGAGGGACACACACACAGAGACACACACACACACAGACAGAGAGACAGACACACACACAGACAGATGGAGGGACACACACAGAGACACACAGACAGACACAGACATACAGACACACAGAGACAGACAGACAGAGACAGACAGACAGATACACAGAGACAGACAGATGGAGGGACACACACAGACACACACAGACAGACACATAGAGACAGAGGGACAGACAGACACACACACACGAGACAGACAGATACACAGAGACAGCAAGACAGAGACAGACACACAAACAGAGACAGACAGACACACAGAGACAAAGGGACAGAGACAGACAGATACACACACAGAGATACACAGAGACAGACAGACACACACACACACAGAAAGACAGACAGATACACAGAGACAGCGAGACAGAGACAGACACACAAACAGAGACAGACTGACACACAGAGACAGAGAGACAGACACACAGAGACAAAGAGAAAGACAGACACACAGAGACAGAGACAGACAGACACACAGAGACAGAAAGACAGACAGAGACAGACACATACACACAACACAGAGACAGACACAGAGACAGAGACAAACAGACACACAGAGACAGAGAGACAGACACACACAGAGACAGAGAGACAGAGACAGACAGACAGACACAGAGACACACAGACAAATACACACACAGACAGACAGCCCCTACCTCCCACCTCCCCACCCCCCACCCCCCCATCTCTTCTCCCAGCTCTGAATTCGCACCCAAGACCCCAACAGCAGTGGGGGGGGGGTCAGGCGCAGACTCCAGCCTGGTTTTCTTGTTTGTTATTTGTTTGTTTGTTGTTTTCCAGCCATTGCCTTCAAATGTTCCTCCAGGGACAGCAGTGGGCCGGGAGGAGCTGTTCTAGAAGCAGCCCTGGGCCTTGGGAAAAGAAAGGAGAAACACACAGAAAATAGGGAGGCCAAGGCGGAGGCCGGGCCTCCGGGGCGCCCAGCTGCATCCATGGTGCCACTTCCGGTTTTCTGGTGGTTTCATTGGAGATCAGAGTCCCAAGCCACTCACGCCTGCCATCCCAGCTACTCCGGAGGCTGAGATCCGGAGGATCGCTGTCCAAAGCCAGCCTGGGGCAGGAAAGTCCTTGAGACTCTTCTCTCCTGTGAACCAGCAAAAAACCAAAACTAGTGGTGCTGTGGCTCAAGTGGTAGAGCGCTGGCCCTGAGCACCAAGATGCTCAGGGATAGCGCCCAGGCCCCGAGTTCGAGTCCCAGGGCTGACCGGCCCTTTGGCTGGTGGGTGGCTTTACAGACTGGGCTGTGTTGGGCCTAGAGACACTCAAATCTCCCCGGCCAGGGCTGGGCCGTGTGCAAAGGGGAAGGGCAGAAGGTACTGCTTGTGCACACGGCCCAGGCCTGCTCAGATCAAAGGGAGACCGGGAGCTGGTGCTGAGGCTTTTATCATGGCTGATACAAGGTGACAGGCCGAGGAACGCCAAATCCATCTTGATTATGTCCTGGGCCTCGGCTTGGAAGTGGACAGCTGCTGACTCCCAGCACGCCTGGAAGGTTCCAGAAACGGCAGGGCTAGAACACAGCACACACACACATACACGCACGTCCAAATACACCTAGGTGTGTGTATCCCTTACCTGACCCAAGTGCTCTTGATTTTTCCATTCTGCGTATTTGTTTTTCAAAAGGTGGGTTTTTTGGGGGGAGGGTTTATCGTTTGTGTTTGGGGTTCGGGGAGCCGGTGGCTCCCGCCTGGCATCCCAGCTACTGGGGAGGCTGAGATCCGGAGGATCGAGGTTGGAGGCCAGGCCCGAGGTGGGAAAGGCTGGGAGACTCTGACCTCCAATGAACCACTCGGAAAAAAGCCCCAAGTGATGTTGTGGCTCAGGTGGTAAGAGCGCCAGTGTTGGGCAAAAGCAGTTCAGGGACAGAGCCCAGGCCGAGTTCAATATATTTTTGGTCTGTCTTGGGTCTTGAACTCTGGGCCTGGGTGCTGTCCCTCAGCTCTTCAGCTCAAGGCGAGCGCTCTACCCCTTGAGCCACAGCGCCACTTCCAGCTTTTTGCGGGTACACTGGCAAAAACAAAACAAAAAGTCAAACGGGGCCTCTCCTGACCGTAGTCTGGCTTCGAACCACAATCCTCCAGATCTCAGCCTTCCTGCGTTAGCTAAGATCACCGGCCATCAATACAGAATCAATTTAAAAAATCCATTTAATCCAGAATCAAACCACATTGGTTCCCCCAAATTCTCCCCATCCATTAAGGGAAGTAATCGTGTGTGTGTGGTCCCCCCCAGATTCTGTCTCTATCTCTCTCTGTCTCTGCCAGGGTTTCCCACAGGATCCGCCTTGGGTCGCGGCTCCGACAGCCCAGGTCTTTTGAAGCACGTCTCGTTCGGGACTTAAAAGCAGTGGGTTTTTTTCCCCTGCTTTGTTCTTTTTCCAAAAATACACGTTCTTTGACATTTTTAATCCAGCAGGATGGGGAGAGGCGGTCATGAGATTTCCGGGCTGCCCCCCCTCACCCCTCCAAAGCCTACCACATGAAAGTCCACAAGAACATGGCTGGGGGCAACCTACAAATTCTCCTCTCCACATCGCCAGCCATGGTCAGGGTGGCTGGGTGTCTGTGAATCAAGTCACTCGGGCTCCTGGAGACTCCAGGAAGAAAGAATGTGCTGGAATTGAAAGCATTCTCTGGTCATTGCTATTGTCTGCAATGAACATAGACAGCCTGGCCAGCGCCTGTGGCTCACGCCTGTGGTCCCAGCTAACTCTGGAGGAGGCTGAGATCTGGAGGATCGCGGTTTGAGGCCAGCCCCATGCCAGAAGTCTGGGAGACTCTGACCTCCAATGAACCACCAGAAAACCAGGAGTGGCGCCGTGGCTCAAGTGGTAGAGCACCAGCCTTTGAGCACAAAGAGGCTCAGGGACAGCGCCCATGGCCTTGAGTTCAAGACCCAAGACTGGTGGCAAGAAATAGGCTGGCCCTCGAGGGGCTGGGAAGGTGGCTCAGTGGTAGAGCGCTTGCCTTGCATGCATGAGGCCCTGGGTTCGATTCCTCAGCACCACATAAGCAAAAAGCAAAAAGCCGGAAGTGGCGCTGTGGCTCAAGTGGTAGAGCGCTAGTCTTGAGCTGAAGAGCTGAGGGACAGCGCCCAGGCCCAGAGTTCAGGCCCCATGACCGGACCTTCCCCCCCAAAAAAATAGATGATATACAGAATTATATGTATATATTTACTTAAATATGCTTATATTATAATTTATAGATAAACATATTTGTTCAAATAGGTTTATATTTATTGTTATATTTACTTATATTCATATTTATGTAAAGATAAGCTATAAAGATAAGTACATGTAAATATAAATGTATATATCATGTATTTATGTGTAAATATATGGTATCCAAGTATATAATTATGCACACATATGTTATATATGCTATATATTATATATATATAGCATATATAACTATATCAATATATTTTATGTTTATATGTATAGATATATAAATAACATGTTATATTATGATACATATATTATGATACATCTAATACATATTATACGCATAGATATATAAATATATAACATGTTATATTATAACACATCTTTGTGTCCACATTACTGTATTACCTATAATATAGAAATGTACATAGGTGATAGACAATGTAATTTTGAATATAGTATGTAATACATAAACTATTATTTATACATTACGAAATAACTTACGTGAGATTGTTTCCATTATATGGTAGAACATATAAAACGCATATGCAGATAGGACCTAGGGAGTTACACAGAATCTGTCTATCTATCTGTCTGTCTGTCTGTCTGTCTATCTATCTATCCATCTATCTATCTAATTTACAGATAAGTATAGGAATCCTTGTGATTGTTCTTTAGATATTTATGGAAGGGAATCAAAGTTTCAGCAGGGTTCCCTCCCCCATACCCCCCTCCCCCCTCCCCTCCCCCCCTCCCCTCCCCCCCCTTGCATTCCACCACACTCCATTCCTCCATCCTCTTCCAGCCCTTGGGCCCCCGCCTTGGCCAGTGCGCAGGCGCAGGGCGGCGTGGGAGGCGCCCGGCGGCAGCGCGCAGGCGCAGGGCGGCGTGGGAGGCGCCCGGCGGCAGCGCGCAGGCGCAGGCCGGCGTGGGAGGCGCCGAGCGGCAGCGCGCAGGCGCAGGCCGGCGTGGGAGGCGCCCGGCGGCCGCGCGCAGGCGCAGGCCGGCGTGGGAGGCGCCGAGCGGCAGCGCGCAGGCGCAGGGCGGCGTGGGAGGCGCCCGGCGGCAGCGCGCAGGCGCAGTGCCGGCGAAGGGGGGCGGGCGGGGGAGGCGGCGGCGGCGGCGGCGGCGGCGGCGGCGGCGGCAGTGCGCATGCGTGCGCGGCCGGGCCGCGCTCTCCCCAGGGCTGGAGGCCTTCCATGGCTGCGGGGCGCTTTGAACATGAAAGTGCGGCGAAGGGGAGGTCGCCGGGGCCCCCGCGTCCGGCCGGGGTGTAAAAAAAAGAAGCAGGGAAAGAGAAGGGAAAAAGCAACACGGATTTCAGAGAGGCGTCGGGACGGGGCGAGGAGAGGAGGGCACCCCAGCAGGCCGCGACCACACCAGACCCATGACCGCGATCCCAGCCCGCGGACTGGGAAGGGGACACGCATTCCTCCAACAGCGATCGGCCACGCGTGATGACAATGACACAGTGATACAATAGCGCTGTCGTGCGCCTGTCCTCGTGGGCTTCGGACTCAGGCCGGGGCCCTGGCCCCCGAGTTAATTCAAGGGGGGCACTGACCCCCCCGATCCCCGTCCCCACTTCTCCCGACCGCGATCCCCCGGATCTCAGCCTCCCTGAGCCGCCGGGATGGACAGGCATGAGCCCCGCCAGGGCCTGGCTGACCTAGGGTGACCCCGACCCTCAGCACAATGGGGGGGGACACACACCCCACCCCGGGACAGCCGAGGCCACCCTCCCCCCACAGGACAGACAGACACCCTCCCCCAGGGCCCGGACCCCCCCACACACACACTGGGCCCCATCCAGACTTGGGGGTTTGTTTTCTCTGTGGATGGCAGAATGCAAAGGCCGCGAAGCGTTTAGATGAAGAAGGTGGCTCAGTGGTAGAGCGCTTGCCTCGCATGCCTGAGGCCCTGGGTTCGATTCCCCAGCACCACATAAGCAGAAAAAGCTGTAAGTGGCGCTGTGGCTCAAGTGGTAGAGCGCTGGCCTTGAGCTGAAGAGCTGAGGGACAGCGCCCAGGCCCAGAGTTCAGGCCCCAGGACCGACCAAAACGAATAAATAAGAATAAAAATAATTAAAAACCCAACAAAAGTAGAGAGAGAAGGAACAGCGGACGAAAGGAAGACGCAGACTCCCCCCGTGCAAGGCGGGAGTCCCAGAACCGAGCCAGGGCCGGCTATATAAAGGACCGTGGCTCCTCCCCCTAAGGGCGTGCTCCTTGTTCCCTATTGGTCTAGAAGGCTGCCGTGCACAGGTGGGGAGCCTTGTGATTGGTTCCTCTATGCAGACGTTTTCTGATTGGCTGAGAAAGCCCGCTTTTGGGACATGCCCTTGTGAGGAGTCTTGTGATTGGTGCCTCCACCTCAGAGGCTTCTGATTGGTTGAGAAGGTAGACGTGCACTTGTAGGCAGCCTTGTGATTGGTTCCTTCTCCTGGAAGGTTCCCTGTGATTGCCTCCTGAGTCGCTAGAATTACAGGAGTGAGCCACCAGCGAGCGGCTTGTGATTGGTTCCTGCACCTCGGAGGCTGCTGATTGGTTAAGAAGGCAGGCTTATGCTTGTGGGGAGCCTTGTGATTGGTTCCTGCACCTCGGAGGCTGCTGATTGGTTGAGAAGGTAGACACACACTTGTGGGGAGCCTTGTGATTGGTTCCTCCATCCAGGAGGCTTCTGATTGGTTGAGAAGGTAGACACGCACTTGTGGGGAGCCTTGTGATTGGTTCCTTCACCCGGTCGGTTGCCTGTGGTTGGACTTCCCCCGCTCCACACCAGTATGGGAAGGAGCTCTGGATTGGATGGAGGTGTGCAGGGGGGCGGGACAAACTTGAACAAGGCCATAAAAGGCAAACGTGCGCGGGCCTGCCCGGCGTCCACAGGCCTGGCGGGTTTGTTCGTTTGCTGCGGCCTGTGCCAGTCCTGGGACTTGAACTCTCTTCCCTCAAGGCTAGTGCTCTACCACTTGAGCCACACCTGTGCTGGCAGCTTTTCCCTGACTCGTTGGAGATACAGAGATCTGCGTGTGTGGCTGTCCCAGGCTGGCCTCGAACCACGATCCCCCAGACGTCAGCCTCCTGGGTGGCTGGGATGACAGGCCTGAGGCCTGGCTCGACGGAATCAGAGACTTGCCTGATGCTAACAGAGCTTGTCCAGTTGTGTGTGCATTTCTTCACAGTAATAAACGGACTCAGCCAGGCACGGGTGGCTCACGCCTGTCATCCTAGCTACTCACAAGGCCTGCGATCGGGAGGATCGTGGTTCAAGGCCAGCCTTGGGCAGGAAAGTCCTTGAGACTCTGATCTCCAATGAACCACCAGAAAACCAGAAATGGCACCATATATATAGTTCAAAGTGGTAGAGCGCCAGCCTTGAGTGAAAGAGCTCAGGGACAGCGCCCAGGCCCTGAGTTCAAGCCTCAGGACACACACACACACACACACACACACACACACACACTAGGAGTTGAACCCAATCCCTTACCTACGTAGCTGGTTGCTTGAGTGTCAGAACCGAAGCCTAAAGACCAGAAAAAGCCATTTCTACCTCTGCACTGAAATTCTACTGGATGTACAGAGACCTCAATACTTTAAACGGTGATTAATGATGCCCTGTTTGCTTTTCTTTTCCCCTGAAGTTATCTCTTCTGGAATATTCTTCTCCACCCAATCTCACTCCATCAGCCGCTGGACTGCGAGATTCCCCTTACCCTTCAATGAACATTAATTAGCATCCACGCGTTGGGACATGTTCGGTGTTGGTTTGTCTCGTTACTCCTCGGGAGAATTGCTCCAACCAACTCTAAGGAAATTGCCTGATTTTTGAAAGCACCACTAATACTGATTTCTTGTTTAACTTTTCTTTTTGGTGCCGGTCCTGGGCTTGAACTCTGGGCCTGGGCGCTGTCCCTGAGCTTCTTTGGCTCAAGGCTAGCGCTCTAGCACTTGAGCCACAGCACCACTTCTGGCTTTTTCTGCAGGAGTTCTGGGGAATCGAACCCAGGGCCTCATGCATGCAAGGCAAGCGCTCTACCACTGAGCCACCTTCCCAGCACCCCCCTTTTATGTTAATTTAAAAAGAAATCCACGTTCCAAGTGAATTTAATCACTAACCCCTCCAAAAAAATTAACATTTAAATATATTCAAATCACACATGCTAAAATGATCACCTTCAATATGCTGTCAGCAAGGAAGAAACTCTTTTTTAAAATATTTCAGAGATGGGCAACATCATTGTAAATTCCCTCATGAACCTCTCGCCCCACCCCCTTACTGAATTAATGCACTTGTGTCTACGCTGACAGGTGCAGGAATTACAGCTCACCCTTAGAAATTCCCCTGAATATCTATCTGCTGGGCATTCTGTTTGCGCTCTGCCATCTTTCATCGTTCTCCTCTCGGCCTCAGTTTTCACCCCTGCCACCGCCCCAAACTTTGCTAAGAAGAATCCATGTCCAGAAGCTATGATCTGAGCCCCCCCCCATCTGAACCCTAACAACTCTGAGAGTTTCCAGGGATCAGGCCTTCACCCACGGCCCTGTCGTTTTCCTAGCACACTTACCATGGGGCTGTTCAAGATCCATTTTTTATTTTTATTTTTTTCTGGTTGGTCGGTCGTGGGTCTTGAACTCGGGGCCTGGGCGCTGTGCCTGAGCTCTTTTTCTCAAGGCTGGTGCTCTACCACTTTGAGCCATATATAGGGCACCACTTCGGGTTGTCTGGTGGTTCCTTGGAGATCAGAGTCTCATGGACTTTTTCTGCCCCAGCCTGGCCTCGGACTCAGATCCTCCAGATCTCAGCCTCCTGGCCACAGTCCTCACTCACCTAATGATTCCACCTGAGCAACAACAAAAAGTGAATCTGGACTTGATTCTTAGGAGCCCAGGGCCGGCAGCTCACGCCTGTCATCCCAGCTACTCAGGGAGGCTGAGATCCATCCAGAGGATCGCGGTTCAAAACCAGCCCAGAGTAGGAAAGTCCCTATGAGACTCTGATCTCCAACTGAAACTACCGAAAAACTCTGAAAGTAGAGCTGTGGCTCGAGTGGTTGGATAGAATTCACAGCCTTGGAGGACAAAGCTCAGAGACAGTGCACGGGCCGTGAGTTCAAGGCCCGGGACCGACACAAAAGGAAAAAGAGAAGAAAAAGAAAAAACAGACTCCAAAATGAGAGTGTGTTGATGGTCAGGCAGCTTAACAAACCTACAACACAGGGTCTACATAAAATACTTTATAGAGAGAGGTTGGGGGGGGCATGCTTGGAGAGGGGGAAGGAGCTAGCACCCCCAAACAGCCTGCAGCCCCGAAGGCAGTGATTTCAAAGCTTATAAAGGCAAATTGAAAAGAATAAATAAAGCAAACCACATGAAGGTGTGTGGGGGGGGAGTGGGGAGGGGCTATGGAGGGGAAGACAGGGAAGCAATGAAAGACCACCAAAGGGCATGCGTGCTCAGCAGCAGAACTTTCCTGAAGCCAGACCACAGGACACACACCTGTGATCCCCTGCAGACATCCTGCCACGCAGCTGCAGATCAAGAGAAATCCCCCTTCTCCAAGACACACTCATTCATGGCTTTCCCATCCTTCAAGATGGCTGCCACAGTGTGTGTGTGTGTGTGTGTGTGTGTGTGTGTGTGTGTGTGTGTGTGTGTGTGTGTGTGTGTGTGTGTGTGTGTGTAGGCACGCACGCTCCCTGGGATTTGAACTCAGGACCGGGCTGCTGTGGTCCCTGAGCTTCTTTGTTGCTCAAGGCCGGCGCTCTACCACTTTGAGCCACATATATGGCGCCACTTCCGGTTTTCTGGTGGGGAGAAGAGGCTCACTGAATTTTCCTGCCCTGGTCTGGCCTCGAACCTCGAGCCTCCAGATCTCAGCCTCCTGAGTCGCTGGGGTGACAGGGAGGAGCCACCTGGCCTGAGATTTTTTTTTTTGGGGTCCGGTCGTGGGGCCTGAACTCTGGGCCTGGGCGCTGTCCCTCAGCTCTTCAGCTCAAGGCTAGCGCTCTACCACTTGAGCCACAGCACCACTTCCGGCCTTTTTCCTTTTGCTTATGTGGTGCTGAGGAATCGAACCCAGGGCCTGAAGCATGCAAGGCAAGCGCTCTACCACTGAGCCACCTTCCCAACCTCAATGGCCGGTTCTAAGCCAGCTCTGGGCAGGAAAGGTCGCGGGAGACTCTCACCTCCCGAGAGCCAGTGGGACGCAGCGTTGGAGCTGTCATGACCTTGAGTGAAAGATCCTCTGGGGGACGCCGGGCCCGAGGCCCTGAGTTCGAGTCCCAGGACCGGCCTGGACCAACACATCTGCAAATGTGGATGAAGATGGACGTACCCCAAGTGATGCTTGGGTGCTCAGCCACCCCCCACCGTGGAGGGGGAACCCCACGACAGAATCTGACCCAAATTCACGCCTCTCATCAAAGGAAATCCTTCAAGAAGGGAGACGTGACCTATTTTTTATATGTTTGATTCCTCTGGGGGGGGGGGGAAGATGAGGCGGATGATGCCGTTGCCTTGGCAACCGAGCCGGCCTGCCTGGTGCTGCCGCTGGTCTAACCTGCTTCCAAGGTGCTGGAATTCCAGGCACCTGATCCTCCAGGGAGGAGGTGAGGGCCCGCGAGACAGGGTGGCGCTGCCTAGGCCCGGGGCTGACACCTGTGGCGCCCGCCTGTCGTCCCAGTGACTTGGGCGGAGGCTGAGATCCAGAGGATTGCAGATCGAGGCCAGCCGGGGGCAGGAGAGTCTGTGAGACTCTCCAGGCTAAGCAACCAAGAAAGCCGGAAGTGACACCGTGTGTGTGTGTGTGTGTGTGTGTGTGTGTGTGTGTGTGTGTGTGTGTGTGTGTGTGTGTCAAAGTGGTAGAGTGCCAGCGTTGAGCAAAAGCAGCTCAGGGACAGCGCCCAGGCCCTGAGTTCAAGCCCCACGACCGACCAAAAGAAAAAGGGGGGGGGGATGATTACTCCTATTTGAAGGGGAGAGGAGAGAGAAAAGGAGAGACGGAGGGAAAACAGAGAGATCGAGAGATGAGAGGGGCAGAGAGAATAGAGAGAGGAAAAGATGGGGGACCAAGGACTCGGCCTGCCCCCCACATACACCCCAAGAAGGAGAGAGGAGAAAAAAGAGAAAGACGGGGAGCAGAGGGACCGAGACACCCCGACATGAGCGAGAAACAAGGGAGACCAAAGGAGCCCGCAGAGATCTTGAGACAGAAATGACAGACAGACAGACAGACAGAGACAGAGACAGACAGACAGAGACAGACAGAGACAGACAGACGGACAGACGGACAGACAGACAGACGGACAGACAGACAGACAGACAGACGGACAGAGACAGACAAACAGACGGACACAGACAGAGACAGACAGACAGACAGACAGAGACAGACAGACAGAGACAGACAGACAGAGACCAGAGACAGACAGACAGAGACAGATAGACAGAGACAGAGGCAGAGACAGACAGACAGAGACAGAGACAGATAGACAGAGACAGAGACAGAGGCAGAGACAGACAGACAGACGGACAGATGGACAAACGGACAGACAGACAGACGGACATGGGAGGGAGGGAGGGGAGGAGGGGGGAGCCATGGCAGGGCCCCCCAGCCTGGCATCTTCCGTGGGCGCATGCGCAGGCCCACGCCGCCTGGCCTTTTGAAGGAGGACTCATGCTGAGCTTCATTTCGGGGGTGTGGGGGGGGCGTCATTCTCTTTCATTTCATCGAGCGCCTCCCGGCGGCCCGCTCGGCGGGGTCTGGGGATTATTGGCTTCTTCTTCTTCTTCTTTTTTTTTTTCCTTCTCATTGATTTATTATTTTCCCCCCAGACCTTTGTAGTAGAGAGAGGAATATATGGATGGAATAAGAAAAGGGAGGAAGAAAGGGAAGGGGGTGGGGTGGGGCTGGGGGCGCAGCCACCCTCTGGAAGGGAAGGGAAGGGGGGGCGCTGCGAGGAGAATCGAGGATCTGGCCATATTTTAGAGTTGATGGAATAATCACCGCCATATTAGCAGTAATAGTAATAAAAGCAAGTAAAACGGTAACCATAAAAGCAAGTGCAATGAATAATAATACCCAAGTCAGGAGAAGCCCAGCTGAGGAGAGAAAGCTTCACGCCCATCATCCCAGCTGCTCAGGAGGCTGAGATCTAGAGGATCGCGGTTTGAGGCCGGCCTGGGGTAGAAAAGTCCCTGTGAGACTCTTTACGTCCTCGGAGCCACTCAGAAAAAGTCAGTAAGGGCTGGGGAAGTGGCTCAAGCGGTAGAGCGCCAGCCTTGAGCACAAAAAGGCTCAGGGACAGTGCCCAGGCCCTGAGTTCAAGGCCCAGGACCGGATAAATAAATAGACAAAATAAAAGCTTCATCTTTGTCCAACTGGCCCTGGATGGCCTAGGGGGCGCTGTGGAGCTCAGAGACATCTGCCTTCTGTATCAGCTGGGCCACAGTGGTCTGGCCAGGGACTCAGGAGGCTGAGATCCGGAGGATCGACATGCCAAAGATGCTCAGCCCGCAGTGGAAAGGAAGAGAAGGCCCAAAGGGACTCTAGATAAAAGAAGCACTGGGGAAGATCTTAAATACATCTTAATAGAGTCTCCAAAGCCAGAGAGAGAGAGAGAGAGAGAGAGAGAGAGAGAGCGAGCCAGCGCACAGCGAGACATTTGGGACCTTGTCATGTCTAGGTTCAAGGTCGCTGTTCTGTGTGGTGGACTGTGCGCATGCGTGCCAGCCCCAGGACTCGAACTCAGGGCCTGGACACCATCCCCGAGCCTCTTCACTCCAGGCTGGGGGTGGCTCTAACCCACTTGAGCCACACCTTTGCTTCCAGCATTTTGCTTTTGCTGGCTCATTAGAGATGACTGGCTGAGGTTGGCCTGGCCTCCAAGCCGCGATCTTCTAGATCGCAGCCTCTGGAGAAAGCTCGGAGGCCAGGCGGGAGCCTCAGGCGCTCGGCTTGGCCTATGTGTTTATTTTAATGAGTGTCTATTTAGTGTTGCTGCAAGCGATGTTCGTGGGTTCAGAACGATCGATCATGGCGGAGGGGAAGTGGTGGGGGCGACCATTTGACACTGTGGAAATCAAAGCGTGACACAGAGACAGAGAGGGATGGGAGGAAGAAGGGAGAGGAGGAGGAAAGCCGGGGCTGGCGGCTCACGCCTGTCATCCCAGCTACTGGAGAAGCTGAGATCTGGAGGATCGTGGTTCAAAGCCAACCGGGGCAGGAAAAGTCCCCGTAAGACTCTTATCTCCAATGAGCTGTGGCTCAAGTGGTAGAGCGCCAGCCTTGAGCTGAAGAGCTGAGGGACAGTGTCCAGGCCCTGAGTTCAAGACCCAGGGCTGGCAAAAATATATATAGAGAGAGAGATGTGTGTGTGTGTTGGTCATGGGGTGAAAGGTTAAAGCTGGGGGGGGTCACGCGTGGTTGGGTGGGGCTGGGGTTTGAGCTCAGGTTCCCTTGACTCTCAGGAAGCGAAACACCCCACCAGGAGAAAATCCCTGGGGCTGTGGTGCTGGTGCTGAGTCTCCAGGGTGCTGGGGACTGAGTCCCCACTGTGAGAAGACCCAGTCATTTAAAAAAAAAAAAAAGATCAGGAAGCCAGGGTCAAATTCCAGACGTAGGGGGGTGAGAAGGGGGGGGAGAGAGATCGGGCATGCTAGCCTGTGCATTGACAGGTGAATGACACCACCAGCGCTGTGACTCAGCCCTGACGTGGAAGGAAGTCTCCCGGAAAGCCCCCGTGAGCTCATGTGTCTGTGGGACAGACAATTAAAAACGAAGAGAGGAGAACTCTGGGCAGGTGCGGTGGCTCAAGGCCTGTCTTCCTTGCTACCCGGGAGGCTGAGGTCTGGAGGATCGCGGTTGGAGGCCGCTCCCCTGTCCCAGGGCAGGAAAGGCCTTGAGCCTCTTGCCAGAATGCACACTGGCTCAGAAGTGGGAGGGTGCTTAGCCTTGAGCCAATGAAGCTCAGAGACAGCGCCCAGGCCACGAGTTCAAGTCCTACAATGGACCAACCCCCCCCCCCAAAAAAGGGAGGAGAGATGGGTTCAAAATTGCTGGGGGTGGGAGGTGTGGGAAAGGGTGGCTGGAATGGCTGGGGGGGACCCCCGCTGCGGGAGGAGGGGAGGAGGGGGGTTAAAGAATGCACCGAGGCGGCTGGCGCTCAGCGGGGCGCTGCCTGCAAACCAGCACTCACTATGCTAATTCGGGGTTGGGCCCCCCCCAAGAGGAGAAGAAAAAAGCAGGAGGAAAAACCCTCACAAAGGAAGGGAAATGCAAATGGCGGCCTGGGCCCCGGGCTGAGCCAGGCAGATTAACTGGTGGTGGGGACAGGGGCGGGCTGCCTTTAACCCCTTCCCTGCGGTGCTCAGAGCAATCGCGAAGCAGACACACAAGGGGGGGGCAAAGGAGACTGGGGGGGGGGGGGCCCGTGACTCCAGCAATGTCTCTGGAGGCTGAGATCGAGAGGATCGCGGTTCCAAGCCAGCCCCCCCCCCCTCCCCTGCCCTGCTGGGGCAGGAAAAGTCTGAGCAGAAAACAGCAGGAATTGTGGTTCAAGTGGTGTAGCACCCCGGGCTTGAGCTGAAACTAATGCTAAGGGCCGGGGCTGGGAAGGTGGCTCAGTGGCAGAGCGCTCACCTTGCGTGCATGGAGCCCTGGGTTCGAGTCCTCAGGATGCCACATACACAGAAAAATCAGGAAGCGGCGCTGTGGCTCAAATGGAAGAACGCCTTGAGCAAAAGAAGCTCAGGGACAGCAGCCAGGCCCCGAGTTCGAGCCCCAGGACTGGGCAAAGGAAAAAAGAGAAAGAGAAGTTAATGAAGCTATACTCCTTGCAGGATTGAACGCAGGGCCGCATACATATTCAGCGGGTTTGACGCTGGCTGGTGCTCTGCCACTTGAACCCTTTTGCTGGCTAATTGAAGAGTCTCTGTTGAGTTCTCTGCCCAGTCTAACTTCAGACCTCGCCCATACACAGTCCGTTTTCTTCACCTTTAAGTATGTCTCTTAAATTGGTTTACCTGTGGGCCTAGCTACTTAAATCGCTACACCTGTGATCCTAGCTACTCAGGAGGTGGAGAGCTGAGGATCATAGTTCAAAGGCAGCCTGAGGAATCAAAAAGAAAAAACAAAAAAAATCCCTGAGACTGGCATCTCCAATGGCTCACCAAAAAGCTGGAGGTGGAGGCGTAACTCAAGCGGTAGAGCACTCGCCTTGAGTGGAAATGGTAAAGGACAATGCCCAGGCCTCTTGAGTTTAAATCCCAGCACTGGAAAAACATTAAATACAAGGTAAAAAGGGAAAGCATGTGTGTGCTGACGGTCCTGGGGCTCGAACTCGGGGCCTGGGCGCTGTCCCTGAGCTTCTTTTGCTCAAGGTTGGTGCTCTACCACTTGAGCCACGGCGCCACTTCTGGCTTTTCTTGGGAGGGGAGGATTGTTTATTGGAGATGAGAGTCTCACAGATTTTCCTGCCTGCGCCGGCCTTGAACCGTGATCCTCTAGATCTCAGCCTCCTGAGCAGAGACACTGGTGCCCGGCTATTTCTTTTCCTTTTTCACCCAGAGCATTTTTTGTTTTTTAAATCGAAAACAGGAAAGCTGTGAGTAGCCAGAAGGTGGGAAATAAATGAATAAACAAATCAATCAAAAGACAGACTGGAGCAAATGTGACTTGCTTGCTTCCTCCCGGCTCAGCAGCAGAGCTGAAAAGGAACCATTTTGAAAGATGCCTGAGGAAAATAATCTGATCAACTCCAACCCCTGGCTAAAGCAATGCCAGGGCCGGGGCCGGCTCTCCCGCTGCGATCAATGCCTCCCGGGCCTGTGGTGTGCTCAGAGCACACAGCTCAGGCAAGGGCGGGGGGGGGGGGTATTATTATTATTAATACTATTAATATTTGCACAAGACAAAGGAATGCATTCGCCAGCAGTCAGATCCGCCAGCGCAGAGAGACATTCTCCAACCGAGAAAATACCCTGTGCACACACACAAAGCAAACAACAACAACTGCAATAATAATAATAAACCAAACCAGCTGGGCGCCGGTGGCTCAATGCCTGGCATCCCAGCTACTCAGGAGGCTGAGATCTTCAGGATGTGAGGTTCAAAGCCAGCCTGGGCAGAAAAGTCTGTGAGACTCTGATCTCCAAGGAACCACCAGAAACCCGGAAGTGGTGCCATATTATTGGCACAGAGTAGCAGACACACAGGTCAGAAGCCAAGCTGTGGCTCCAGTGGTCCAGCAAAATAGCCTTGAGCAGAAAAGCTCGGGGGCAAAGTCAGGTGCCGTGGCTCCCGCCTGGCATCCCAGCTACTCAGGAGGCTGAGATCCGGAGGATCGAGGTTCAGAGCCAGCCTTAGCAGGGAAGTCCATGAGACTCTCATCTCCAATGAAACCACCAGAAAACCAACAGTGGCGACATGTGTGTGACGCAAAGTGGTAGAGCGCCAGCCTGGAGCAAATGAAGCTCAGGGACAGCGCCCAGGCCCTGAGTTCAAGCCCCAGGACTGACACAGACACACAGCCACAGACAGACAGACAGACACACACACACACACTCAGACACACACGCACACATGATCACTATAATTTGTTTTCAGTTGTCTTAAATTGAATAAAACCTTAATTAGTGCACGTTAGACACACTCACTGGGAGAAGGGAGGAGGGAGAGGGAGAGGAGGAGGGGGAGGAGGAGGGGGAAGAGGCAGAGGAGGGGGGAGGAGGAAGAGGGGGAGGACAAGAAGGAAGAGGGGGAGGGGGAGAGGATGGGGAGGGGAGGAGGGGGAGGAGAGGGGAGGGGGAGGGGGAAGAGGGGGACGAGGGGGAGGGGGAGGAGAGGGGGAGGGGAAGGGGAGGTGGGAGGGGGAGGAGGGGGAGGTGGGAGGGGGGAGGGGGAAGGAAGGAGGGGGGAGGGGAAGGGAGGAGGGGGGAGGGGGAGGGGGAGAGGAGGGGAAGGGGGAGGGGAAGGGGAGGTGGGAGGGGGAGGAGGGGGAAGGGAGGAGGGGGGAGGGGGAGAGGAGGGGGGAGGGGGAGGAGGGAGGGGGGAGGGGGAAGGGAGGAGGGGGGAGGGGGAGGAGGGAGGGGGGAGGGGGAAGGGAGGAGGGGGGAGGGGGAGGAGGGAGGGGGGAGGGGGAAGGGAGGAGGGGGGAGGGGGAGAGGAGGGGGAGGGGGAGGAGGGAGGGGGGAGGGGGAAGGGAGGAGGGGGGAGGGGGAGAGGAGGGGGAGGGGGAGGAGGAGGAGGGGGAGAGGAGGGGGAGGGGGGAGGCTTGGTGTCACGTGACTGCGTCCTGCTGCAGGGATTTAATGAGAAACACTCCGCGTTTTTCCAGCCTGGTCTTTCTAGTCAGGACTCCCGCCGAGATGAAAGGTCAGGAGAAAAGGAGGAGGGGGGGGAGCCCCGGGGTGCGGGAGCGGAGGAGGGGGGCCCGCGGGGCGGCCTGTGTGAGCCCCCCCCCCCCCCCCCCCCCCCGCTCCCCGCCCGCGGCCGCCCCCTGCCGGCAGCCCCGCTCCCCGCAGCCCGCAGCCCGCCCGCGGCCGCCCCCTGCCGGCAGCCCCGCTCCCCGCAGCCCGCCCGCGGCCGCCCCCTGCCGGCAGCCCCGCTCCCCGCAGCCCGCGGCCGCCCCCTGCCGGCAGCCCCGCTCCCCGCAGCCCGCGGCCGCCCCCTGCCGGCAGCCCCGCTCCCCGCTCCCCGCCCGCGGCCGCCCCCTGCCTGCAGCCCCGCTCCCCGCAGCCCGCGGCCGCCCCCTGCCTGCGCGGCCCCGCGGGGCGCTTTGGCCTCTGAGCCGGGGTCGGGCCTCCCCGACTCGGCCCCGCGCTGGCGGCTCGCCGCTGTCGGGAGGCCGAGAGCCGGAGGATCGCGGTTCCAAGCCAGCCGCAGGCAGCAAGGCCCGGGAGCCTCTGATCGCCCGAAGAACGCCCAGGACACCGGAGGTGGCGCCGTGGCTCAAGCGGTCGAGCGCCGGCCTCGGGCCCGGGGAGCTGGGGACCGGCCCCAGGCCCCCCAAAACGCCCCCGGGGCCATCGCAGGGCGGCCAGCGCTGGGCATGGCGTCGAGGGGCCGGGCCCGCGGGATGCCGGGCCTGGGCTGGACCCCGGGGCCTGGGCCCCGCCCCCGAGCTCCTCCGCCGGCCGGGCGCTCCACCGCTTGGGCCACAGCGCCGCCTCCGGCCTTTGCTGAGGGATGGAACCCAGGGCCTGGGGCGGGCATCTCCCCGGCTGTGAGCACCAGCGGGGTGGGTGAGGCCGGGTTGCCCCGTCATGAGTCATCAGGGAGAAGGAAACCACTCCCAAGGCAGATGGGCAGGCGGGGACCGGGAACTGCACCCCCAGGCCAGCCAGCGGCGTGACCCCGGCGTCAGAGGTGAGACGCACGCACGCTTCCGCTAAGAGCCAGAGCATCCTTGAACGCGAGCGCGCGCGCGCATCGCTGTGTCAGCAGCAGCCGGGGCGGGAGCCGAACCCCAGGCTCTCCCTGAACGTTCTAGAAGGCGTCCCGGAGTCGGGGGTCCCGAAGACCCGCGGACCACGGCGCCGCCTGCTGGCCGGATGGGCGCGCTCGGGACGCTCTAGGCGCGCGGAGGCCCCTGGCATCTCGTTGGTCCCAGGGGGCCGGGCCGGGAGGGCTCAGCGTCGCTTTCTATTGGAGCAGCCCAGGCAGGGAGGGGCGGGGCTTCGGCGAGTCCCAATCTCCGCCCTGCCTCGGGCGGACGGGGCGGGGCTTCGGCGAGGGCCAATCTCCGCCCTGCCCGGCGGCGGCGTGAGGGGCGGGGCCTCGCCGGGGACGTCCCCGTGCGTAGCTCCGCGCCGGGGGCGGAGCCTTGGCGGCAAGTTTGAATGGAACCCGGGCCGTGGCTCCTGTGGAGCCGCACACGTGCTAGCTGCTGGGTCTGTTCTTTGCGGCTGTCGTGGGGGTTGAACGCGGCAGCTTTTCTTTAGCTCTAGGACGAGCCGCGCCGGGCCTTTGGGCGATTAGTTGAAGCACGGGCGCTCGCGGGCTCTTCTTCCCCGGCCGGGCTGCGAACCGCGGTATGCTGAGATGGCAGCCTCCCGCAGAGCTAGGTTGACGCGCTCAGCTCATAATAAGCTGCTCACGGCCCGCCGGGGACCTGGCGACTCCGGAAAGGCCGAGCGAGCTGGGCAGCGAAACCCAGGCAGCCATCTTTGTTAAGGGCAGAGGCTCCTCGCTGCCCTTCCTACCGACGATTGGGAGAACGTGCTGGGGTCGCCGGAAGGGGCGGGCGTTCGGCGGATGGAAGCCTATGAGCGGGCGGGCGGCCATCTTTAGTCCTGGCGCGCGCCTCACGTTGCCCTTTCTCTGGGCACTGGACTTCCGGAAGGCGGGTCCCGGGCCCCTCAGCCGGCTCGGACTGAGCTGAGTGGGTTTTGTGACTGAAAGCTTGAAAGCGGGAGTGGCCGTCCTCCCCGCGGGTCCCAGGGGCGTGGCGGGACAGCTTCTCAGAGGCTCACGGCTGTCATCCCAGCTGTCTCGGGAGGCTGAGATCGGAGGATCGCAGTCGGAGGCCAGCCTCGGGGACGGCCCAGTGGGCCATGGCCGGGCTGAGAGGCTGGAGCTGCGCCCAACTCTCGTTAAACACCCCACAGAGTTATAAAAGACAGCCACAGCGGGCCCCAGGGTGCAACCCCAGGCCTTGGGGCCCGGAGATCGCAGCGTCTGGGCCCCGAGTTCAACACCAACCCCACACACGAAACACCCACACGATGAGCGAGGATCAGGTCGGGAAAAGACGAGAGTGGTGTGTCAGGCCGTGAGCCAAAAGGAAAATGAAGCGAGGTCGGGTCCCTCTCCCGGCCCGGACGGGTGACATCTGAGACAGACAGACAGACATTTAACCAACCCAACCGCGATCTCAGCCCCAGCGCAGCGGAAGGACAGAGCAAAGGCACAACGGGAACACGTCCCGAACCCAACAGCACACCCGGCCTGTGGTCCTAGCAGCTCAGGAGGCTGAGATCTGAGGCTCAGGGTTCGAGGCCAGCCCGGGCAGAGAGGAAAGTGTGTGCGACGCTCATCTGCAATAAGTCCCGTGGAAAGATCTGGAAGGGAGGGCTGGGGAGGACGGCGGCTCAGGGGGAGAGAGTGCCAGGCTCGCAGGCAAGGAGGCCCCGGGTTCGAGTCCTCAGTGCTCACGGAAGGAGAAAAGCCGGAGGTGGCGCTGTGGCTCAGGTGGTCGAGCGCCGGGAGCACCAGGCGCCGCGCCCAGGGTCTGTCTCTATTCTTGTTATTCAGTCTAGGCCTGGTGCTCGTGGCTGGTGCTCTACCGCGTGAGCCACGACCCCACTTCCGGCTTTTTGTGGGATGCTTGGAGCCTTAAAGAGCCTCAGATACTTTCTCGTGGCCAGGCCGGCTTCGAACCGCGCTCCTCAAGGTCTGCCCCCGCCCCGGGCGGCGGGGATGCCGGGCGTGAGCCGCCGGCGCCGGCTTTGTAGTTCTTCATCGGCGTGGATTCGAACCGACGAACCCAGCACGCCTGGGACGGCCAGGCCGGAGCCTCCGGAAGCGGGGCGGGGCGGGGCGGAGGACGTCACTGCCCCTGAGCATGCGCACCAACCAAAAGGGAATCAGAGACTCACGGACGCACGCCGCGGCCAATAGGAGGCCGCGCCGGCGTCACGCGGGGGCGGAGGGGGCGGCGGAGGAGGAGGGGGTGACGTCACTGTCTCTCTGAGCATGCGCACCAACAAAAAGGGCTAAAAGGCTGACGGACGCACGCGGCGGCCAATCGGAGGCCGCGCCCGTGTCACGGGGGCGTGGAGAGGGCGGGGGAGGTGGCGTGACGTCCCTGTCTTTCTGCGCATGCGCACCAACAAAAAAAGGCTAAAAGACTGACGGACGCACGCCGCGGCCAATCGGAGGCCGCGCCGGCGTCACGCGGGCGCGGAGCGGGCGGGGCGCGCTCCCGCACATGCGCCGTGCCGGCCGGGGCCTCCTTCCTTCTCGCCCTGCACCGCCGACATGGTGGGTGTCGCGTGCTGCGCGCTCCGCTCCCGGCGGCCGGGCCGCTTCCCCCGCCGCTCCCTGGGCGGCCCGGGCCGGGCGGCCGCGCCCCGGGGGAGGCCCCGCGCGCCGGGATCGGGGGGCTCGGGGGGAGGGAAGCCGGAGCAGGGCGGGGAAGCTCGGGCCCGGGGCCGGCGCGCTGCGGCCCGCCGGGGTCCGCCGCGCATGCGCGGGCCGGGCCGGCCGGCCGCCCCGCGAGGCTCGGCCGCGGAGTGGGGATGGGGTCGGCCTGCGCCCGGCCTGGCGCTCACGCGGGGGTGCGGGCGCGCCCCGGGTCTCGCCGCCAGGTGTTCCGGCGTTACGTGGAGATCGGCCGGGTGGCCTACATCGCCTTCGGGCCGCACGCGGGCAAGCTGGTGGCCATCGTGGACGTCATTGACCAGAACCGGGTGAGCAGCCCGTCATACTCCGTCGCCCGGCCTGACCCAAGCGGGGGTTTTGGGGGGTTCACAGTCACACCCCCCCCCCCGCGGGGTGGGAGAGTGTCGGTCCTGGGGCTTGAACTCAGGACCTGGGCGCTCTACCACCTGAGCCAGGGCGCCCGTCCCGCCTTTGGCTGTGTCTGCGGGGCTGGGGGGAAGCCCGGGCCCGGCGCGTGCCCGGCGTGAGTGTGTCGCGCGCCCGTGCGTTGCAGGCGCTGGTGGACGGCCCGTGCACGCGCGTGAGGAGGCAGGCCATGCCGTTCAAGTGCATGCAGCTCACCGACTTCATCCTCAAGTTCCCGCACAGGTAGGGGCCGCCGGGCGTCCTGCTAGACGCGGGACGTCCTGACTCTGCAGGGGCTGGGCCTCGGGCTCCAACTGGCAGCTTTGGGCTGCTCGGAGATCACAGACTTTGCTGTTGGAGCCTCAAAATCTCAGCCCAACCCCGTGGCTGGGATTACAGGTGTGTGCTACGCATCCCCAGCTGCAATAGTTACTTTTTGTTTTGCTTTTTTGGTCAGTCGTGGGGCTTGAACTCTGAGCTCTTCAGCTCAAGGAGAGCGCTCTACTGCTTGAGCCACAGCGCCACTTCCAGTTTTCTGGGGGTTCGTTGCAGAAAAGACTCATGGACTTTTTTTTCTCAGGCTGTCAGCCTCCTGAATAGCTAGGATTACGTGGGAGCCACCAGCGCCCAGCTCCAATAGTTACTTTTGCACTTAGCCAGGGAGCGAGTTTTAGCTTTGTCCACAGCTTGATATTTTCTATTTCTCCATGTATGTATGTATATGTACATGTTTGTGCATACATATGGTTGTGCAAAAGAAAGTTCACAGGAGAAAGGTGTTTTCAGGGCTGGGAAGGTGGCTCAGTGGTAGAGCACTTGCCTTGCATGCATGAGGCCCTGGGTTCGATTCCTCAGCACCACATAAGCAAAAAGCAAAAAGCTGGAAGTGGCGCTGTGGCTCAAGTGGTAGAGCGCTAGCCTTGAGCTGAAGAGCTGAGGGACAGCGCCCAGGCCCAGAGTTCAGGCCCTACGACTGGACCTCCCAAAAAATATTAAATGAGTATCTACTCGTAACAAGGGTGTAGTTTTCTGCACATGTGTGTCTGTGCATTCGCATGCAGCTTGTTTTGACTTGGGGAGTTTTCCTTTTGGGCGGGGGGTCCGGTCGTGGGGCCTGGGCGCTGTCCCTGACTTCTTTGGATCAAGGCTGGCGCTCTACCACTGAAGCCACAGCCCCACGTCCAGCTTTTTCTGTGTCTGTGGTGCTGAGGAATGGAACCCAGGGCCTCATGCATGCTAGGCGAGCACTCTACCACTGAGCCACCTTCCCAGCCGTCCACGGGGACTCAATGGTGGTCTTCACTGTTGCAGCGCCCGGCAGAAGTACGTGCGCAAAGCGTGGGAGAAGGCGGACATCAATACGAAGTGGGCGGCCACCCGGTGGGCCAAGAAGATTGACGCCAGGGAAAGGGTGAGGCCCCGCCGGCCACAGGCGCGTGGGATTTGGCCCACGTGTACAATAGGGGGAAAAGCCATCCTGTGAAATGTGTCCGTTCTCTCCACAGAAAGCCAAGATGACGGACTTCGATCGCTACAAAGTCATGAAGGCCAAGAAGATGGTGAGTTCTGTATCCTACAGCATCTTGAGAATGGTGTTTGAATAGACCAGAGCCCGGCACCATGGCTCCTGCCTACCGCCCCAGCTTCTCAGGAGGCTGAGGTCTGAGGATGGAGATGTGAGGCCAACTTGGGCAGGCAATGCTGAAACTTCTTAGAAGAGAATTGGAGGGAGCGGGCTGTGGGTGGGTTCATGAGCACCCCAACCCCTTTTTTTCTGTCTTGTCTGTCATGGGATTTGAACTCTGGGCCTGTGCCCTTGTCTCTTAGCTGTTCAGTTCCATCAAGCATGCTGCTTGAGCGTGGTTCGTGGGAGATCAGTGTCTCACGGACTTGATTGTCCGGGCCTGGCCTCCAATCAGGATCCTCTGGCTCTCAGCCTCCCACGTAGCTAAAAGGCTCGAGCTCCGTGCTTATTTGGCCTGTTTTTCTTTTTTCCAGAGGAATCGACTCATCAAGAACGAAGTGAAGAAACTGCAGCGAGCCGCTCTCTTGAAAGCTTCTCCCAAGAAAGCCCCAGTGGCCAAGGCCGCCATCGCTGCCGCCGCCGCCGCAGCTGCCGCCGCCAAGGCCAAAGGCAAAGGCTCAGCCCCGGCCAAGAAGGGCGACGCCACCGCCAAGAAGCCCCCCGCCCAGAAGGCCGCCGCCCCAAAAGCCGCGGGAGCCAAGGCTGCGCAGCCCCCCAAGGCACAGAAAGGCCCAAAGCCCCCGGCCACCAAGCCGGCCGCCCCCAAAACGGCCGGCAAGAAAGCCTAGCGCGGATCTCGCGAGGAATAAATGTTTGCTTTATGTTGGCAGACTGCGTCCACCTGCGTGTGTACTCAGATCCCAGCACCCAGCTTGCAGCCCTACACATTCCAGTGCTTGTTCTTTAGGCATAGTCCTTTTGTATCAGTGTGCTCACCTCTGAGTGCTCTAGAAGGCGCCAGTAGCTCCCACCTGCCATCCCAGCCACTCAGGAGGCTGAGATCTGGAGGATCACAGTTCAGCACTAGCCCAGGCTGGACGAGTGCCCTGTCTCAGGTGGTAGAGCGCCAGCCTGGAACAAAAGCAGCTCAGGGACCGTGCCCAGGCCCTGAGTTCAAACCCCAGCACCAACACAAAAATAGTATCTATAGGTAGATAAAAGTTCCAGCCCTGGTGCCTGTCAAGTCAGCAAAGTGGGCGTGGTGGCGTAGCGCAGCAATAGAGTTCCGGCCTAGCGAGTGTTGTGTTTTCCCTACCTCCAATGAGATGGTGCGCTTGCGCATCACAGCCCCGCCTAGGTGCTGTGTTTGCTTTGGGTTATGTGGTCAGGGCCGGGCTCCCAGGGTGGACAGCCATGAAGAGGTCAGAGGTCGCTCCCTCCCTGCTGACCTCGGCTATTTTGGAGTCCATCCTCTGCAGCTGAGCAGCCTGTGCTGGCCAAGCTGGCCTCCCTCCCGAGGCCGCTGCGCTCGCTGCCCTCTTTAAGTTATTCGATCCATTTATTGCACAAATATTTACTGAGGGAGCTCCTGGTGACGTCATGTTTGAACCTTTGAACCCCGGGGTTTCCTGGAGGAATAAAAGGAGCCTCAGTGTTCACAGCAAGGAAACTCTTGAGCCCGGCCCACCACCACAGCTCATGCCTGTAGTCCCAGCTGCTCAGGAAGCTGAGATCCCAGGATCCCGAGGGAGCTTGCCCTAGAATTTCTAATCCACGTGCCTCTTCTACTAAGTGTGTGTTTGTGTTTTCTGGGACTTGAACTCAGGACCTGGGCGCTGTTCGCTTTTGGCATAAAATACATAGTATATATCACATGTAAGGTATGACTTTCCCGGCATCGGGCCCAGCCTTTGGAAACCACCATCCTTGACTATCTCTCAGGCTTTCTCCAGTGAACAGCTGGGATTACAGGCGTGTGCAGCGGAGCCCGGCTGTCATTCTAAAGCAACCAGTTGAACCCTTCCAGCCCCCTGGGGCTGCAAGAGCTCCTACCTTTTACTCAGCGTCCAAGGCCTGCTCAGGGGCGTGCGTGATCCGGGGCCCCACACAGAGGTAGAGGAGGACGGCCAGGGCCAGCATGGCGGCCGTGGCGAACGTGGCCAGGACACCCACGAAGATGGGCGCGGGGACGGGCGGGCGCGGTGGACGGGCGTGCTCGGCGGGGATCTGGTTGGTGAGGTTGAGCATGTAGCCTAGCGCCCAGCCCAGACTGCTGTTCTGCACCTGCGGAGGAAGAGCACGGCTCTGCACAGGCCCAGAGCCCCATGCTGCTTACAAGGAAGGGGTGTGTGTATGACTCGCCTGCTTCTCAAAGTGGATTTGGGGCCAGGTGCGGGCGGTGAACTTGAAGCCATGGACGAGCAGGTGGTAGATGTAGTGGGCGGAGAAGCAGTAGGAACGTGCATAGTCCTCTTGGAACTTGGGGAGCAGGGCGGGGAGCTGGAAAGTGAGGCACTAACCCACTCAGCCACAGCGGCTCTGGTGTGCATGTCTGTCTCGTCTCTGCTCATCCTGGGTTTGAACTCAGGATCTCACATCCTCATTTTCACTCAAGGCTGGCGCTCTACTGCTTGAGCCACAGCGCCACTTGGGCTTTTTGCTGGTTCCTGGAGAGTCTTGTGGCCTTTCCTGCCCTGTGCTGGCCTCGAACTGCGATCCTCTGGATCTCAGCCTCCCGAGTAGCCAGGAGGACGTGCTGTGAGTCCCCAGTAGGCGGCCCACTCAGGTCCCACTGATTTCTGAGCTGCTTTGGTGTTGTGTCCCCCTGCCCGGGTCCCCCCAACCCCCCTCAAGGTGCTGACCTCAGTCCACGCGCGGCTGCAGAAATCCCAGGTGCTGGTGTTAAAGGCGTCCAGGGAGAAGCTGCCCGAGAGGTTCAGGGCATTGGCCGTGTAATAAAACCCAGCAAACGCCTGCCAACAACCAGAGGAAGATGCGGGGCACGGCTGGGAGCTTGGCTTAGCAGTACAGCGCTCCCCTCGCATGCACAAAGCCCCGGGTTCGATTCCTCAGTGCCACATATGCAGAAAAAGCCCGAAGGGGTGCTGTGGCTCAAGTGGTAGAGCGCCAGCCTTGAACAGAGCAGTTTGGGGGCACTGCCCAGGCGCTGAGTTCAAGCCCCAGGACTGGCAAAAGAAAACAAGCGCTCTTTAGCCTGGATTCCAGGCGTGAGTGGCAGTCCCCGGCCGGCTTAAGGAGCAATTGTGTGACTGGGTGGGTCCCGTGCTTACCACAAAGGGGCCGTGAGGCTCGGGCTGGTCAGCCCCATCGAAGGGACAGGGCCCTGGGCCTGGGCAGAGCTGGGGGTGGAAGAGGGCACCCACTCTCTCCCCGCAGCGTGATGGGGAGCCCGAGCCTATAAACAGGACTTGGCGCAGGGGGTCGAGGCCGGCGGGCCGCTGCCGCTCCGTGCAGCTGCTCCCGAAGATCTGCCCCAGGGTGAAGGCCGCGCTGTAGCCTTGGGGGTAACAGGGGTTCACCAGCTCGCGTGCGGACAGAGTGTCCTGTGGGCCCAAGAACCGATCAGGAGATCAGGAGCGGGGGGTTAGGACGGGGTCAGCGTGAGGAGACTTTACTGCAAACAAACCTAGGTCCTGGGGCTTGAACTCAGGGCCTGAGCTGCTTTTGCTCCAGGCTGGCTCTCCACCGCTTGAACCACGCCTCCACTTCTGCCTTTTGCTGCTTCACTGGAGATGACATTCTGCTCTTGGCTTAAACACGCAGCTCCGGGCCGGGCGCCTCTCATCCCAGCGACTCGGGAGGCTGAGATCTAGAGGATGGCGGTTCGAGGCCAGCCAGGGGCAGCAAAGTCCGTGGGGCTCTGATCTCCAGTGAACCAGCAAAAAGAAGTGGAGGCGTGGTCCAAGTGGTAGAGCACCAGCCTTTAGGGGGAGCAGCTCAGGGCCAGCGCCCAGGCCCTCCCCACCCCTCCCCTCCCCTCTTCCCTTCCTCCCCCTCCCTCCTCACCCCCCCTACCTGCAGCAGCGCGGCCAGCAGCCTCCTCTCCGCCTCTTGGCGGCCGAAGCACAGGAGGCTGCGCGTGTGCAGCGGGTATGAGTAGCCGAACAGAGACACGCGCGCCCCGGCCTCCTGCGAGCCCAGCTCGGCCGGCACGAAGGCGATCTGCGTGGACGCGCCGCCCAGGTCCAGCGCGCCCACCGTCCGCGCGCCCTGCGGGTGTGTCCACGCTGGCCACGGTGTCCTCTGTGGGGAGAGAAGGGGGCCATCACCATGCACCCCGCCCCGTGGCCAGGCCCTGCACACTCCGCCCTGCCCCCAGGCCGAGGACATGGGCTGTGGCTGGGACTGCAGGCGTGAGCCGCAGCGCCCTGCTCTAAGTCCGCATCTGTCCCTCTGTCCGGCCGTCCCGCTGTGAGTCCCACCTGGTGGGCGAAGGTGAAAGGGACAGTGGGGACCCGGGGCCCGCCCCACACCTGCACGAAGTTCCCTTTGAGGTAGTTGGCGGTGATCCAGGCACACTCCCCCTCCTCCTGCCCCGTCAGGATCCGCGCACCCCCGAAGTCGTAGGGCTGCGCCTCCAGGTAGCCGCAGATGCTGGCCAGGACCGCGGCGGCCGCTGTTGCGTTCTGCAACCTAGGCGAGGCAGAGGGAGGCTGGGATCCAGAGGATTGCAGGTGGAGGCCAGCCCAGGGCGGGGAAGGCCCTGAGACTCTCATCTCCCGTGACCCAGCCCAAAACAGTGAGTGGTGCTGTGGCTCAAGTGGTGGAGCGCCAGGCCTTGAGCACCAGAGCTCAGGGACGGTGCCCACCCCCATGTGTGGTTTTCCTGCTGGTCCGGGGCTGGCCTCGAACTGCGATCCTCCGGATTTCAGCCTCCTCAGGCGCCAGAATGACAGCGTGAGCCACGGCTCCCGGCTGGAATTGTGTTGTTGGGCAGCATGGTGGCAGGGCCGCCTTCGTGGCATTTGGGTTTACCTGAGCAGGCGCATGCCGGCTGTGGCGCCCAGGTAGAGGTGCGTGGAGGCGTGGAGGGGCGCGGGGATCGCCTCCCAGACCTTTCCCATGCAGCTCTCGAACGCTCGCGGGGCATCTTCGGGGTTTTTGTCATAGCTGGAGATTCCAGAGCCTGAGGACACAGAGATGCAGCTCAGCTGTGTGTGTGTGTGTGTGTGTGTGTGTGTGTGTGTCCCCAGGACTTGAACCCGGGGCCTGGGCGCTGTCACTGTCCCTGAGCTGCTTTTGCTCAAGGCTGGTGCTCTACCACTTGAGCCACAGCGCCACTTCCACCTTTTGCTGGTTCATTGGAGATCAGAGTCTCACGGACTGCCTGGGCTTGGCTGTGAACCACGTTCCTCCGGATCTCAGCCTCCCGAGTAGCTGGGAACAGAGCCTTGTTCATTGGTGTATAAGTTGCCCGTCCCTGCCCAAGGGTGCCTGAGCTGTGATCTGGGGGCTCAGCCACCCCCGACTCCCAAATCAGTGCTCGCCTCCCACCACCCAGGAATACTGGTGGCCGAGGCTGGACTTCCGAGTCCCGAGGCTGGCCTCCCCCCCCTTCCTTCCCCCCTGACCTGGCACGCTGCATTTGAGGCTCTGGCTGACCACGCCGGTGTCGTTCTCCTTCTCGGCCGGCCAGTGATAGACGTAAACAGTTGTGCGGGAAGAGCCAGCGTCCAGGACCACGCCATACTGTCAGAGCGCGAAGGGGGGGGGGGGAACTCAGTGGGGGAGGCCGGGCCTCCCGGGGGAGGGGGGGAAGAGAAGCCCACAGAGCGGACACTCCTCCAGGCGGGCCCAGGAGGAAATTGAGCAGAGAAGTTGAGCCGGGCCGGGCAACGACACTCGCGCCTGTCATCCAAGCCATATCATGATGGAGGAGGCTGCAATCCGGAGGATCGCGGTTGGAGGCCTGGCCCAGGGCAGGTGAGTTCAAGCCCCGTGGTCCCAACTTCTCCCATGCCCGGTGACATCAGTATTCTGGTCTGAACCGGTTCCTGATCTCAGAACCTCAGCCCAGGAAATTCGATCTGGCTGGGCTGGGGATTTTCCTGTTTGTTTTTATAAGGTGAACAAGGAGGCATTGTTCACCACCTGCACCTCCTGGCCTGGCCTGGCTGGCAGGGGGTGAAGGCCAGAGACCTCTGTGTTCCATCCCCCCTGCCTTGGTCATGGGACTTGAACTCAGGGCCTGGGCGCTGCTGTCCCTGAGCTGCTTTTGCTCAAGGCTGGTGCTCTACCACTTGAGCCACAGAACCACTTCCTGCTTTTTGCTGCTTCCTTGGAGGTCAGAGTATCACGGGCTGGCCTGGAACCTTGATCCTCCGGATTTCAGCCTCCTCCTGACTCCCTTTCTGGCCCCTCCTGTGTTGCCCCAGCCAGGCCACTCACCTTCAGCCCTGGGGGCTGGGGCGGCGTCCGCCATGTCTGCACCAGTGCCACGGTCAGCAGCACCCCCACACTGACCAGCAGCACCGCCAGCGCCAGGACAGCTGGCGTCCGGGACAGGACCCTGAGGCCTGCGGTGGAGATGGAGAAGACCAGACAGTGAGGCTGGGGGATATCAGGAGGAGGCTGAGATCCGGAGGATCGCGGTTCAAGGCCCAGCCTGGGGCAGGAAAGCCCACGAGACTCTGATCTCCAAGGAACTGCCAGAAAAACGGACGTGGCGCTGTGGCTCAGGTGGTTGAGTGCTTCAGCGATTTCCAAGGGCAAAAGAAAAAAAGAAGAAATCCATACAAAGCTATAATTAGGAGCGAGGTGATGACCGAGCAGCCTGGGAGAGGAGCATGGAGAGCAACGCCGGCCGCTCTGTCATTAACGCCGGGCAGCGAGGGCAGACACAGCACACACACACACCAATAAAACGAGATGAAAGGCCGGGCGCTGCTGTTCACGCTTGGATGGATGTCCCCGCCCCTGGGCAGGCTGAGATCCGGAGAATCGCTGTTCCTTCCCCGCCAGCCTGGGCTGGGGAGGGGGGGGTGGGCAGAAAGGTCCATGAGACTGCTCTCCAAGAAAAGCCCACCAAAAGACAGACGGCGCCGTGGCTTGGGTGGAACAGCACCAGCCTTGAACTTTGAAGGAGCTCAGGACCAGTACCAGGGGTCCGTGAGTTCAAGACCCACGAGTGGCACAAATAATAAAGTACCCCCGCACCCCACCCTCCCTGCCCTACTCACCCGCCCTCGGGCTGGGCTGCCAGGTCGCCACCTCCAACATCTTGATTTGATTCTAGTTCTTCTTCCTTCTCCCGGCTGCAGGGAGGAGAAGAGAGGGTGAACCAGCCATGGATGGGGGGAGGGGGGGGGAGGCTGAGGTCAGGAGGACAGTGGGACGAGGCCCAGACCCTGCTTAGGAGGAGAAAGCCCAGTGTTAGCGCGCACACACACACACACACACACACACACACATACACACACACACACACCCTCTCCCTCCTCACCTGGGCCCAAGGCTGCTGCTGTCCCTTTAACATGGAAGCCTCCGCCCCGCGCAGCTCCAGCATCGCAACCCATCTCAAAAGCTGGGGTGCAGAACTCAGGGGTGTTTCGGTGTCTAGGGCTCTGGGTTCCTCTCCCCCAGCCCAGCCCAGCCCCAGGGCCCTGGCCCCTGGCCCTCACCTGAGATCAGACCTTCACCTGCCGCCGCCGCCACCGCCACCCAGCGAGCTCCGGGGAGGGGGGGAGGGGGAGAGGCGGGGCCTCAGGCCAGGACGGTGCAGTAGCCCTGCACCCCGCTTCCCTGGGGCCGGGGTATAGAGGGGCCTGGCCTCCTCTGTCCCCCATTCCATCCTGGGCTCAATTGTTTATCCATCCATCCATCCATCCATCCATCCATCCATTCATCCATTTGTCTGTGGTTCAAAACGGGTGTTCCACCACCTGCACCATGCCGCCCTTCTGACTTTCTGCTGTTTAACTGGAGATCAGTCTCAGGGGCTGGCCTTGAATGGCGATCCTTTGGATCTCAGCCTCCCAGTGGCTGGGATGCCAAGTGAAGGCTGGTGATGAAGCTGTGGGCAGGACAGCCCCGACCCCCTGTGCCTTAGTTTCCCCCCTGCACTTACGTCTCCCTGGGCAGGGCACTGGACTGGATGCAGGCTGGCTCCATGGAACCCAGACATGCCAGGCTGCCACTGTGACCAGAAACCAGGCCAGTAATCCAAGACTCCACCTAGAAACCTCCACTCACCGCACACAGGGCCTGAGCCTATCATCTCTACAACATCTCAGGAGGCTGAGATCCTGAGGATCGGGGTTCCAGGCCAGCTTAGGGGCAGGAAAGAGCACAAGACTCTCATCTCCAATGAAACCACCAAAAATCAGAAGTGGCGCTGTGGCTCAAGTGGTAGAGCACCAGCCTGGAACAAAAAAAAACAAAACACAACCAAGCAGCTCAGGGACAGCACCCAGGGCCTGAGTTCTAGCCCCAGGACTGGCAAAATAAAAAGAAAACCCAATTACAAAAGGAAGTTAATCTGATTTCCTCCCATCTAATGATTTTTTTTCCCCTCTTTACTTTCTTTAATGCACCAAATTACAGTGATTATTTTCACATTGATTATCTTCCCATTTCTGAAATGAATCCATATTATTCTTTTAATCCGCTGCTTGACTCATTTGTTAGGAATATATGTTTATGAATATTGTTGCTAGTTTTAATATAATGCATCTCGCTGTTATATACGTAACATGTTTTGTTTTTTTTGCTGTGGTTGCTCATGGAACTTGAACTCAGGACCTGGGTGCTGTCCTTGAACTTTTATGCTTGAGTCTGGTGCTCTACTACTTCAATCACAGCTGTACTTCCAGGGTTTCTAGGTGGTTCGTTGGAGATGAGAGTCTCACAGACTTTCCTGCCTGGGCTGGCTTTGAACCGCGATCCTTAGATCTCAGCCTCCTGAGTAGCTATAATGGCAGGTGGGAGCCACCGGGCACACAGCTAGTTGTTTTTTTGTTACTAAGACAAATCAAACCAGGCATTGGTGGCTCCGGCCCGCCATCCCAGCTACTCAGGAGGCTGAGATCTGAGGATCACAGTTCAAAGCCAGCCTGGGCAGGAAAGTTCATGAGACTTATCTCCAATGAACCACCAGAAAACTGCAAGTGGTGTTGTGGTTCAAGTGGTAGAGCACTGGCCTTGAGCACCAAAGCTCAGGGGGACAGCACCCAGGCCCTCCCAAGTTCAATACCAGGATGGAACAAAATAAACATCCATAAATTAAAGCCATGAGGCGGCTGAGGGACTACGGCCCTTGGCTGGCCATTGGCACCAGCGCCCTAAGCTGATCAGGAGTTTCGCATTTCCTGGATGGGAGGGCTGGGGCTGCGGGGAGAGGCTGAGGGCAGGACAATGAGGAAGGGTTTCTTGGTCCTGCAAGCTGCACCTCCCCAGCCTCGCACCTTCTTCCTGACAAACCAGGGCGTGGGCTTTGTATGTGTGCACACGCACGCACTCACATGCACCTGTGGTGCAACTTGAACTCAGAACCTGAGCACTGAGTTTCTTCACACAAGGCAGGTGCTCTACCACTCGAGCCACACCTCCACTGCTGGCTTTTTGGTGGTTACTTACCATCAAATCCTCTGCTTTGTCTGCCCAGGGCTGGCTTCGATCCAGGTTCTTCAGATTTCAGCCTCGGGAGGAGCCGAGATGACTGGGCTGGGGTGTGTATGTGTGTGTAAAGCCATCTTAGAAGGTGGGCCTCCGGTTGGTTTGGGACTGAGACACAAACAATCTGGCTGAGACTCCATTTCCAGTGGAGCAGCCAAAAGCACAGCTGGAGGCGTGGCTCAAGAGGGACCACCCAAGCCCAGTGCTGGGTTGGGGACCCCCTAGTTCAAAACCAGTGTTTTGTAAAACATGAACGGAAATCAGTTTGGCCGGGCGCCGTGGCTCACGTCTGTCATCCCAGCTACTCAGGAGGCCGAGAGCTGAGGATTGCGGTTCAAAGCCAGCCTTGGCAGAAAGTAAACCAGCAGAAACCGGAATTGCCACTGTGGCTCAGGTGGTAGAGCGCCAGTCTTGAGTTCAAAGAAGCTCAGGGACAGCGCCCAGGCCCTGAGTTCAAGCCCTAGGACCAGCAAATAAATGAGTAAATAAGCATCTTGCTGGCGTGGGGAGGGCAGTGGATGGATGAGTATATACTCTTGCTCTATTTTTCCTGCCCTGGACTGGCTTTGAACTGTGATCCTCCAGATCTCAGCCTCCTGAGTAGCTGGGATGCCAGGCGTGAGCTGCCGGTGCCTGGCTTCTTGCTATATTGATTTTCATCCATCAGTAAAGGAAAAAAGAACGCATATGCGCAAAGCTGTGGATTTCTGGGTTCAGGAGCAGCTAGGGTGACTCAGAGCATGCCTGCAGCTTCCTACCTTCCCGCGAGGCAGAGGAGAGGCTGTGTGCAAGGCTGAGCTGCCGTGCGCAGGCTGCGGGGCTCAGAGAAGGAGTCGGAGGCCTTTTTTATTGTTAAGCGCAACATACATGGTTTAATACAACAACAACAACGAAAAACACCACATTGGAATCGAGTGAAAAGCCATCAACGGAACATCAACAGAGCGCACACTCAGAACGAAACCTTCTCCACTGGAGACACGGCGAGATGCGCGGGGGTCCGCGGCCACCTCACGGCGATCTTCTTCTGCGTCACGAGCCCCCTGGCCCCGGGCTCCCTGGGGTCGCAAGGGGGGAAGCCGGGGGTGGAGTGAGGACAAAAGGGACAAGTCCGTTCCCTGCAGAGAGCCATGTCACAAGGCGGCCACGGGGTGGGGGGTAGGAGGGTAGGGGGAAGAAAAATCACGCGTGAGCTTCTTCATGCGGGGAGGCGCGCTCAGAAGCCATGGACCTTCAGCTGCTCCTCCTTCACAATGCCAACCTGCAGAGCAACGGGAATGCGGGGCTGGGAAGGTGGCTCAGGGGGTCGAGCACTGGCCTAGCATGCATGAAGTTCTGGGTTCGAGTCCTCAGGACCATGCATACACAGAAAGCTGGCAGTGGTGCCGGGGTTCAAGTGGTAGAGCACCAGGCTTGAGCAAATGAAGTCCAGGGACGGTATCCAGGCCTTGAGTTCCAGACCCAGGACCAGTGCACACATGTGCGCATGTGCACGCATGATCGATCTACTGTCTTCAGATGAAGCACCCAAAGCACATGTGGTCTAGCTCCCTGTTTACTTCATTGCCAGGATCTCTCTCTTGGCAGTGAAAATCCTTCCCAAGAGCAACCTCAGGGATGCATCGCGTACTCACCTCCAAGAGGAACTGGCAGATGTTCTTTCTCTGGTCGCCTTGAAGCTGAATGACCTCGCCGTACTCCGGGTGCTCAATCACAGTGCCATTACAGGCGAATTTCTACACGACACAAACAGCATGTCAGCCGCTGTGGAGGACCGGCGTGGCCTACTCACTTTTGGTTGTTGATGATGATCGTGAGGCTTGAACTCTGGGCCTGGACTCTGTCCCTGCGCTCTTAGCTCAAGGCGAGCTCGCTACCACCTGAGCCAAAGCACCACTTCTGGTTTCTTAGTGGTTTATTGGAGATCAGAGTCTCACGGACTTTTCCTGCACAGGATGGCTTTGAACCATGATCCTCAGATCTCAGCCTGCTGAGGAGCTAGGATTATAGGCGCGAGCCACCAGAGCCTGGCTTAAATTATTATTATTGGGCTTGAACTCAGGGACTGGGCGCTGCCCCTGAGTGTCTTTTTGCTCAAGGCCAGCACCCTACCACTATGACCACCATTTGCAGTTTTTGAACAGTTCTCACTGGGGATAAATAGTCTGACACATTTTCTTGCCCTGGCTGGTTCTGAACAGTGATCCTAGATTCTCAGCCTTCTGAGAGGCTGGGATAACAGGTAAGAGGCACTGGTGCCCAGCTTCCTCCTCCCATTTTATTTCTACTTATTTTTCCAAGTGTGGGGCTTGAACTCAGAGCCCGGGTGCCATCTGTAAGCTTTTTTTTTTGTCGGTCATGGGTCTTGAACTCTGGGCCTGGGTACTGTCCTTGAGCTCTTCAGCTCAAGGCCAGTGCTCTACCAACTGAGCCACAGCGCCACTTCTGATTTTCTGGTGGATCATTGGAGCCAAGAGTCTCACTGCCTTTCCTGCCCAGGCTGGCTTTGAACCGGGATCCTCAGATCTCAGCTTCCAAGCTCTGCCTGTACCTATTTATTTATTTTTTTGGGGTCCGGTCGTGGGGCCTGAACTCTGGGCCTGGGCGCTGTCCCTCAGCTCTTCAGCTCAAGGCTAGCGCTCTACCACTTGAGCCACAGCGCCACTTCCGGCTTTTATCTTTTTGCTTATGTGGTGCTGAGGAATCGAACCCAGGGCCTCAGGCATGCAAGGCAAGCGCCCTACCACTGAGCCACCTTCCCAGCCCTGTCGCCTGTACCTTTTTAAAGGCCTTCACCAGCTTCTTCTTGTCATAGTCGTCGGCGATGCCCTGCACGGTGGTGAGCGTCTTCCGCCCGTTGCGCTGCTGGATTCTTATATGGATGTAGTCCTCGGTGCCCGCGGGGAGCAAGTCGTCACCCTTAGTTGCATCAGCGAAGGGGTCTGTGGGGAGGAGACAGTGGGCCGGAGCACAGAAACCATGCTTAGCAAGAACTTTCTAGAAATGAGGTGCACCATGCAGGGTGATGTGTACAAATGCAGGTGGGGACCTGAGCGGAGAGATAATTCAGTAAGAATTTCAGATTAAGAAAAGAATAAAAGCTGGGCGCTGGTGGCTCACACCTGTCATCCTAGCTACTTAGGAGGCTGAGATCTGAGGATCACGGTTCAAAGCCAGCCCGGGACAGAAAAGTCTGTGAGACGCTGATCTCCAAGAAACAACTAGAAAACCGGAAGTGGCGCTGTGGCTCAAGTGGTAGAGCGCTCCCCTTGAGCTGAAGAGCTGAGGAACAGCGACCAGGCCCAGAGTTCAAGCCCTACGACGGACCAAAAAGAAAAAAAAGAAAAAACTCATGGGCTGGGAAGGTGACTTAGTGGTAGAGCGCTTCATGCATGAAGCCCTGGGTTCCATTCCTCAGACCACGTCAGCAGAAAAAGTCGGAGGTGGTGCTGTGGCTCAAGTGGTAGAGCACCAGCCTTGAGCAAAAGCAGCTCAGGGAACAACACCCAGGTCTGAGTTCAAGCCTCAGGACTGGAAAAATAATAATAATGTCGAGATTTAGTCCCCAGCCTTTTTGATAAATAGGAAAAAATCAATCCCAAATGGACCTTTACCCTTATAGGAAGGATGCAGAAACAGGCGACTAAATTCATGGTCCACGCAATTTCCACACGAGGGAGAGAAAGGTCACGGGGGACCCCAGGATGGGCAAAATGCTGACACTAATGACACGCTAATGACACCAGGCAGTGCACAGCGGGCCCCCGTGTGGAGCCCCCGCCCCCCTGGGGAGGGGGGGTGGAGGCGGTGCGCGCGCATGCGCAAGCCCGCGCAGGCCGCGGGGCGTCCAGGCTCCGGGGTCGCCGGGCCGGGCCGGGCCGGGCCGCGCGCGCATGCGCCGTGGGGACGGAGGGGGGGCGCGCCGCCGCCATGTTGGCGGCGGGCCGGGGGCTGCGGGCCGGGGTCGGGGCCGGGGCGGAGGACGGCCTTACCGAAGGATTGGAGATTCTGAATAGTGGACATGCGACACTAGTGTGAGGCCCGGCCGAGGCGGGGGGGGGGAGGGGACAGCAAGTGGCTGGCGGCGGCCGCCCGGGTCTCCGCGTCGGGAGGCTGCAGCCGCGGCGGACGACGGGCGGGACGAGGGCGGCAGGTGACGCTGCGGGGCCGAGACGCGCGCGAGGGAGCGAGCGGGGCTGGGGGAGGAGGGGCCCGCGAGCGGAGGGCGGACGGACCGACCGACGGGCGGACGGGGACAGGCGGACGCGGCGGCGGCGGCGGCGGCCAGACGCGAGCCGGGAGGCGGGCGCTGCGGTTTCTCCTCCAAGATGGCCGCCGCCGCCGCCCACGTGACGCCCCGCCGCCGCCGCCCCGCCCACCTAAGCCCTGGAGGCCCCTCCCCGGGGCGTGGTCTGGAGGGGGTTGATTGACGTCGCTCAGCATCTTTCGGGGCCCCGCCTTTGTGCCGCGGCCCCTCCCCCGGGGCAAGGTCAGAGAGTGATTGGTAGCTCGTTGCATTTTTTTTTTCCAGAGCTCCGCCTTTCGTCCCATAGACCGCCCACACACCCATCGAGGTCCCTCCCCAGGGCGTGGCCAGGGCGTGATTGACATCGTGCAGCGTTCCTCACGGCTCCTCCCTAGGGCGTGGCCAGGGAGTGACTGACATCTTGCTGCACCTTTCATAGCCCCGCCTTATGGTCCAGGGCGTTCCTCACGGCTCCTCCCTAGGGCGTGGCCAGGGAGTGACTGACATCTTGCTGCACCTTTCATAGCCCCGCCTTAGGGTCCAGGGCGTTCCTCACGGCTCCTCCCTAGGGCGTGGCCAGGGAGTGATTGACATCTTGCTGCACCTTTTTTTCTTTTTTTTTCCTGTCAGTTGTGGGGCTTGAACTCTGGGCCTGGGCGCTGTCCCTCAGCTCTTCAGCTCAAGGCCAGCGCTCTACCACTTGAGCCACAGTGCCACTTCCGGTTTTCTCGTGGTTTATTGGAGATGAGTCTCTTGGACTTTTGTGCCTGGGCTGGCTTTGCACCGTGATCCTCCGATCCCAGCCTCCTGGTTAGTTAGCCAGGGTGACAGGCGTGAGCCACGGTCCCCGGCTCCGTACCCCTTTCATAGCTCCACCTAGGCTCCTCTCCCCAACTCGAGAGGCCCCGCCCTAGGGCGTGGCTGGGAGTGATGGACATTTGCCGCGCCTCTCAGGGCCCTGCCTTTGACCTTGGGCCCGCCTCCCCAGGGGGCGGCCCCCCTCCGCTTCCTCCACCCGGCCCGCATCCTTTGCGCGTTTCCCGGATGTGGGTGCTCTGAACCTGGGTTTGGGCTCCAGCCTCACCCCCAGCGGGGCCCGCGCCCCGGGCACCCCGGAAAACCAGGTCTTGGCCCGTTCCGTGGCCTGGGCCGGTGTTGGGGCGAGCTCAGGCTGGAGGGCCAACACGGAAGGGCGCATCGCGCCTGGGCCTCGAGCCCGCGGCCGGCCGGCCCTGGCCCCTGCGCAAGGCCGGGCTAGGCCTGGCGCCCGGCCGCCCGGAGGCTGGGGCCCGGGCCCGGGGCCCCGTCCGCCATGAAGACACCAGACGGCGCGGAGCGGGCGTGTCTGCTTTATTTCCGCGAGGTCGCGCCACGCATCTTTATCCAGGGGACCGCGCACATCCGGGGACTTCAGCGAGGAAGGCCCGCCCCCTCCGGCGGTAGCCAATGAGGAGGCCGGGGACTGCCCGAGGCAGCCAATGAACACAGACGTTCAAGCAGACCCCACCCCGCTGCAGGGACTGGCAGGGGCGTGGCTCAGCGGGCCGGGCGCCAGCCAGCCGCGAGCCAGCGAGCCGCAGGACCCGGGTTCGAATCCCGGGTTCACACCTAAGAGGAGGCGTGGCTTTGGCAAGTTAAAAAAACAAACAAAACAGAAAACAACCCACCTCTGGCCTTAGTTGTAGGAAAATGACTGGCCAGCTGGGCAGGGGCTCGGTGGCACAGCGCTCGCCTCGCATGCACGGAGCCCTGGGTTCGAGTCCTCAGTGCCACCTGCACAGAAGCGGCCGGAAGGGGCGCTGTGGCCCAAGTGGTGGAGCGCCAGCCTGGAGCTGAGGGGCTGAGGGGCAGCGCCCAGGCCCCGAGTTCAAGCCCCACGACCGGCAAAGAGAAAAACCCCGGTGCGCGCGCAGCCCGTGTCGCGTCGTGCGCGGCTTGCGTGGACGGGGTCGGTCCCTCTGTCCCGTGTCGCTCTCGCGTGCCGGCGGCGTGCACCGAGGCCCTGCGCTCTGACTTGGCGTTGATTCCCCGGCTCAGCGCTGGCGCTCGCCACTTGAGTCACACCTTCTCTTCGGGCTGTGTTTTCTGCTGGGTCACTGGAGATGGAAGGATCGCTCCTCGACTTTCCTGCCCGGGCTGGCTCTGAACCACGATCCTCCCGATCTCAGGCTCCTGAGTCGCTGGGATGACAGGCGGGAGCCACCGGCGCCCGGAAAGACAAAAATACTTGAGTGGTTTGATAGAAACATACACACAGCACTGGTGATGACCTGAGGAAGTTCCCTCTTCCTCACTCTACCTGCCCTTCGCCAGAACTTTCCAGTGCAGTCAACTGGTTACAAGGCAACAACAGCAATCACAGTAAGAATACTTAAAAAAAAAACAAAAACGATCTTACAGACGACCCACAGTAGCAAGGCCTGAGACAAGAGATGAGCGCTTGGGCGTGCGGCTCTGCCGGTGAAGCCGGTGCTGGGCGCAGGCTGCTCTCTCCTGGGCTCCGGAGGCAGAGACGGAGGGTGGAGGCGGCCCAGGGCCCGAGGCTGGAGATGGCTTTCCTGGCGTGTGCGTGGGCTGACGGCCCGGGCGCGGGCGGGCGTGGAGGGAAGGCACTGGCGTGTGCGGCCCACGCAGTACTACTGGCAGGCTCCCCGGGTCACTGTGTGGCAGCCGACTCCACGGCAGGCTCCTGGGGAGACACCGTAGTCTCGGCGCGAGAGCGCACGTGTGTGTGTGCGCGCGCGTGCGTGCGTGTGTTCAGAGAGGGTCGTACAACTTAAGTCTCTTGCAGCAGGGACAGGGTTTGTGTTGGGTTTGGGAATTGTTCTTCGGGGTTCGAGGGCTCACGGTGACGCAGGTCAGGGACAGATCCGTTTACTTTTTGCACAATGTCACCTGAATTTAGTGACAAACTGGTGTGAAGTTTCCTTCCCTCCCTCCCTCCCTTCCTTTCTGCCAGTCCCCGGGCTTGAACTCAGGGCTTGCACGCTGTCCCTGAGCAATTTCCACTCAAGGTTGGTGGCTCTACCCCTTCTGAGCCATATAGATGGCACCGTCTCGGGTTTTCTGGTGGTTCCTTGGCCATAAGAGTCTCAAAAGGACTTTTCTGCCCAGGCTGGCTTCGAACCATGATCCTCCAGATCTCAGCCTCCTGAGGGGCTGCAATGGCAGGCGTGAGCCACCAGCGCCACTCTCGTTTTTTTTTTTTTTTAAAATACTGTCCATTCAATCCAAAAGAGACCACAAGACCTGCAGATCTTCCAGCGTGAGCTATAGAAGGCTCTAGCACATAGGTAGCTTCTGGAAGGAAAGGGAAGGGTGGTTAGAAAGAGGAACTTACCCCCGAGTCCTGGGTGGTGATTTTTCTCTCTGCAGGCCTGTTTGACGGGCAACAGCCTTGGAGAACAAAATTGCGGTTAAATGTTTTAATGTCAGTCATGGACGATGCTTCTAGTTTTTCAGCTGAAAGGAACAAAAACACCCAAACACAACATTGTCAGTAACTGTTTTGCAGAAAGTGGAATATTAGTAGGGAAGGAAGAGGAGGGGGGAAAAGCATCCCATTCCTGTACAAGTCTGACTGTTGGCTCTTTGCATCTTTCCCACCCAATAGTTCAAAAACATTACTATTATTCAGTTGATACTGTGGCTCAGTGGTAGAGCGTTCACCTAGCATGCATGAAGCCCCGGGTTCGATTCCTCAGTACCACACACACAGAGAAAGCCGGAAGTGGTGCTGTGGCTCAAGTGGTAGAGCGCTAGCCTTGCATGCATGAGGCCCTGGGTTCGATTCCTCAGCACCACATAAACAGAAAAAGCCGGAAGTGGCGCTGTGGCTCAAGTGGTAGAGCGCTCGCCTTAAGCTGAAGAGCTGAGGGACAGCGCCCAGGCCCAGAGTTCAAGCCCCATGACCAACACGAAAAATCAATCAATCAATCAATCCATCCCCATTCCTGTCTGAGTTATTCCAGATGAGTGAGTTGAACTCGGTCCTCTGCGGTCTCCCAAAGTCGTACCTTTCAAAGGAGGAGCAGGCAATTTCCGTCTTAGCTGTCTGGACGTGTCTATAGTTTGGACCTGCAAACACAACGCAAATCACCAACACATCTTCAGGTTTGTTTTGGCTTTTTGTTTTTTTTTTGCCAGTCCTGGGGCTTGAACTCAGGGCCTGGGCGTTGTCCCTGAGCTGCTTCTGCTCCAGGCTAGCGCTCTATCCCTTGAGCCACAGCACCACTTCTGGCTTTTTCTGTGTCTGTGGTGCTGAGGAATGGAACCCAGGGCTTCTTGCATGCTAGGCGAGCACTCTACCACTGAGCCACCTTCCCAGCCATCGACCCATTTTTGGAACCAAAACTATTTTGTTAATTTTGTGCTGTTCCCTGTGACTTGAACTCAGAGCCTGGCCGCTTGTCCCTGGGCTGCTTTTGCTCAAGGCAATGCTCTACCACTTGAGCCACAGCGCCACTTCTGGTTCTCTGGTGATGGATTCACTGGAGGGAAGAGTCTCATGGACTTTCCTATTCTAGGCTGGCTTTGATCCTCTGTCCCCCAGATCTTAGCCTCCTCCTGAGTCCCTGGGAGGTTTATCTTTAGCATTCTGTGGATTTTCTGGGGGAGGGGGGGGGTTGGGGGGGAGCTGCACGCACCGGGTTGCTCTGCTTCTGCTCGCGTTTTCTGGTGAGGCGTCCGCACGGCGCGATGTTCAGGCCCGCGATGGTGAGCGCAGAAATGCGGCTCTCGATGTCCGAGATCTGAAGGCATGAGGAGACATAAATTGAGCGCAGTCGACAGGGCGGGGCGCGCTGGCTACACACAGCGCGCTGGCTGCGCGTCAGGCTTGCACACGCGTGCTCACACTCACGCTCTCCACGCCACCTGGCACTTGGGCACTAAAGGAAAACTGAACACTCCAAGTGTTTCCTTGGTGAGTTTCAAATTCCACTTTGGGCCGGGCACTGTGTGGCTCACGCCTGTCATCCCAGCGACTCTGGAGGCTGAGATCCGGAGGATCGTGGATCGAAGCCAGCCTGGGCAGGAAAGTCTGAGAGATTCTTATCTCCCATGAACCACCAGAAAACCCGAAGTGGCGCCATATCTAGGGCCCAAAGCGGTGGAGTGTCCACCGTGAGCTGAAGAGCTCAGAGACAGCGGCCAGGTCCTGAGTTCAAGGTCCACGACAAACACACAGGAAGAGGGATTGTGCTGCGGCGTGGTTTCCCGCTTCTTCCCTCACCTGCAGCTCGGCGTGGTGCACGCGCGCAGCGGCCGTGGCCGCCTGGTCCTCCAGCTCCGCCAGCTCCGCCTCGTTGGTGTGGCTGTGGATGCCCCGGGCCGCGTCCTCCAGCTCGCTCAGCTGGCCCTCCAGGCTGTACACAGTCCCCGCGGCTAGGTACACCTGTCGGAAGAGATCGGGAGGATCGCGGTTCAACGCCAGCCCGGGCAGGAAAGTCCCTGAGACCTCTGATCTCCACTACACCACAAAAAGCAAAACCAAAAGTGGCCCTGTGGCTCAAGTGGTAGAGCACCAAAAAAAAAATCTCAGGGTCAGTGCCCAGGCCCTGAGTTCCAATCCCAACACTGTTCCCCGCCCCCCCCCCCAAAAAAAAAGGCATCTCAGGGACTTTTTCTGCCCTGGGGCTGGCTGTGAACCACGATCCTCTGGATCTCAGCCTCCTGAGTGGCTAGGATCTCAAGGTCTGAGCCACTAGGGTGTGGCTGGACTGCTGTTTTTGACACTGTACTGGTCCAGAAACGTGTGTGTGTGCGCGCGCGTGTCCACACGGGGCGAGCCCCGTGGATGGTGGACGGGCATCTCAGCCTCCTCCGCCCTGGGCAGACTCCCTTCCTCTTACATTTCCTTCCAGGGCGGTGAGCTGTCGGTCCAGGCTGTCACAGTCGGCCCCGCGGGGCAGAGCTCCCTGCGCCGTGTCGGGGGGGCGCGGCGTGGGGCCCGTGGGCTCGTCCAGGAGCGCCTCGGCGGCGTTGATGAGCTTGAGCACTTCTGTGGAGATGTTGCAGAGAGAAACAGCAGAACACTTCTGTGTGGCCAACACACACGGCGGTGGGGGACAGAAGACAAGAGCCGCACATTAACCGGGACGCGCAGGTGTCTGCGTCACCCTGGCGCGAGGCACGCACCCACGCATGCACGCACGCACGCAGACACGGACGTGGGGGAAAGGACAAGGAGATGGGAGGAAAGGAAAGTACACAGAGGAAGGGGAGGCTCAGGACTGGCTGACTCCGGCCTCGCTGCTGAGATTTACCAGGAATGTTCTAGAATCACAGGGAGGGCGGAGAGGTGAGCAGAGGCTGCTCAGTTGCCTGCCCACTGCTGGTGGGATGAGGGCTTGAACCCAGGGCCCAGCCACTGTCCCTTTATTTTCCCTCAAGACTGGCTCCCTGCTGGCCTCTGAGCCACTCAGGAGGCTGAGATCGGGAGGATCGGGGTTCGAGGCCAGCTCGTGTGGAGAAATCCGTGAGACTCCAGTGAACCACCAAAAAGCTGGATGGAATTGGAGCTGTGGCTCAGGTGGTAGAGCCAAAAAGCCAAACAAGAGCACCAGGCCCCCGAGACGACACAGACATTGAAACAGAATGATCTGTGTCTTGCTAGTCCTCTCCTGACTCCAAGCGCAACAAAAAAACACCAGTGGGAGGCTGAGGCAGGCTTCAGTCTTGCTGGTACAGCCTGGACTAGTGCTTGAACTCAGGGCTGGGGCACTGTCCCTTAGCTTTCTGTTTTTTCCCTCATGGTACTCTACCCCTTGAGTCAGAGCTCCACTTCTGGCTTTCGTTGGTGACTCATCAGAGAGCACAGCATTTGGATCTTCCTGCCCAAGCCGGCTTCTAACCCCGATCCTCCGACCTCAGCCTCCTGAGTGGCTAGGATGGCAGGTGTGAGCCTTGGTGCCCGGCCCTGTGTGTGTGTGTGTGTCTGGGCTCCAGCCCCAACCCCTGGCCCCTGGGCTGCAATGGTGGGTTGGAGGAGAGCAGCTCACCTGCTCCAGCACCGCCGACAGGAGCTGCAGCTCGGAGCTCACCCCGCTCTCGGCTCTGCCATTCTTGGGCCGCAGGGAAAAAAAGAGAGAGAAGATGACCTGTTAACTCCTCAGTGGCCAGGGGAGAGGAGACGGCGATCCTAATATAGTATTGTACTGTATGATAGCACATTGTCATAGCTGTATTACCACCAATAGTGCACCATAGCAACTATCACGTTATGGTTCTATAACGACGTGCTAGAACCAGCGTAATGCTATTATGTAGTAACATACCCTACCTTCTTCAGCTCATGGGGTGCATGCCGGGTACCTCCATTGCTGTCGCTCGCCGCGCCTTCCCCCCGGCTCCCCGATTCCCCCTGGGGCCCACACCCCGGCTCCTCCCCCGACGACGTCTCCTCCTCCTCCTCCTCGCTCATTTTCCCGCCCAGCTCAGGGCGTCCGCTGCTCCTCCGCTCCTTGGCCAGGACATGTGGACAATTGGTCTCTGCAAAGTCACCAGACGCCTGCGGAGTGGGGGGTCGGGGGGGCAGCATGGTGAGCCACACATCCCCGCTCCTCCCTCTCCCCCATCTCTTTCGTGCCGGTACTGGGGCTTGAACTCAGGTCCTTGCACTCTCCCTTCTTTTGCTCGAGGCTAGTGGTGCTCTACTACTTGAGCCACAGCTCCTGTCCCGTTTTTGCTTCTGGCTGCTGCGTTGGAGATGAAGACTCCTCACTGGACTTTCCTGCTTGGGCTGGCCTTGAACCACGATCCTCTAGATCTCAGCCTCCTGAGCAGGGCGACAGGAGGGTGACTCCAAGAGACAAAAGTAACAAACCCAGCGCGGCAGCCTGGCAGGCAGCCATGACCCAGCTAGCAGGGTGCACAGAGATTCCAGCTTTTGAGCCATGCTCTGGTGGCTCATGCCCAGCATCCCAGCTACTCAGGAGACTGAGATCCAGAGGATCGCAGTTCAAAGCCAGTGCCGGGGAGGAAAGTCCATGAGACTCTTGAGCTCCAATGATCCACCAGAAAGCGGGAAGTGGTGCCATAAACAAATAAATAAATGCGGATCAAAGTGGTAGAGCACCAGCTGTGAGCAAAAGAACTTAGGGACAATGCCCAGGACCTGAGTTCGAATCCCACCAGTGACAAAAATTTTTAAAAATGACAAAATTAGGTGGCGTGGGTGCGGCGGTGAGTGTGCACGGTGCACAGCTCTCTTACCGCGTGTGCGTGCGGATCCCGGGCTGCGGCTCCGTCGGGCTCCTGGGCGCTGGGGCCCCAGGCCCTCCTCCAGCGCTTGGCCCTGCGGTCGGCGGGGCGCAGCGCGTCCTCTTGCTCGCTGCTGTCCGAGGTCTCCCCGCGCGGGGCCTGCGGGTTCGAGTTCTCATCCAGCCCTCCCCAGGGGCGCGCTGTGTCGGTGGCAGGGTTTTGGGGTGCCCTCCTCTGCAGCCACGACAGCCTGGCCCGGCGCCCCGCCTCCCGGGATGAGCCGGCCGAGGAGGTCTCGGAGTCGGAGCCCGTGGCCCCGGGGTGCGGGGGGCGGCCCCGGGACGGGGAGGTGGGGTGCAGCTTGCTCGGGGTGTGGCTCCAGTCCGGGTCATCCTCGCTGTCGGAGGCCACGCCGTCGTAGGCGGAGGGCGCGCTGCAGGCGGCCGCCAGGGCCCGCAGGGCGCCGGCCCGGGGCGCGGCCAGCCCGCGCGTGGGGGGCAGTGTGCCCCCCGCTACTGCCGCCCAGTTCCCGTCGGGGCTGTGCAGGGCGGGGGCCGCCCGGCCTGCTGGGAGGGGGGCACGGCGTGAGGGGTCACCCCGGAGCGGGGCTCTGGGGCGGGAGGAGCGGGCTCACAGCCGCCCGCGCAGGCAGGCGAGGCGGCGGGGGGCGGCGCGGGCGGAGCGGCGCCTCGCACGCACGAGGCCCTGGGCTCCGCTCCCCAGCACCACACAGAGCGGGGCATGGCGCTGAGGCTCAGGTGGTAGAGCGCCAGCCTCAACCACGAACCAGATGACGAGCTGCGTGGAGTGTCGGGGGTGGTGTGGGTGTGCGCATGCGCGCGTGTCGTGAGTGCGCGCATGCGCGTGTCGGAGTGGGTGTGTGGGCGCATGCGCGCATGTCGAGTATGGGTGTGTGCGCGCGCATGCGCGTGTTGAGTGTGGGTGTGTGCGCGCGCATGCGCGCGTCAGGGGTGTGTGCATGCGCGTGTGTGGGGTGTGTGTGCACGCATGCGCACGTGTCGGGGGGCGTGTGTGCGCGCATGCGCGTGTGTCGGGGGTGGGTGTATGGGGGGGTGCGCGCATGCGCGTGTCGGGGGGGTGGATGTGCGCGCGCATGCGCGTGTGTCGGGAGTGGGTGTGGGCGCGCATGTGCGTGTGTCGGGGGTGGGTGTGGGCGCGCATGCGCGTGTGTCGGGGGTGGGTGTATGGGGGGGTGTGCGCGCATGCGCCTGTGTCGGGGGTGGGTGTGCGTGCGCGCATGCGCGTGCCGGCCCGCCCCCACGCACCTGCTCCGGGCAGCCCGTCCACGCTCCTCCATCCGGGCCCGGCCCGCAGGGCGGCCTCCCCGGCCCCGGCCAGCGCCAGCTCGGACCGGGATCGCTGCGGGAGGAGGAAGGGGGTGAGCGAAGCCCGGGGCTCGAGCCGGCGCGGCACGGGGGGCTGGGGGGTCACTCACCCCGAGCGCGGCGGCGGCGGGCGCCTGGCGGGGGCGCGCGGGCCGGGAGGCCTCGGGGCTGCGGCTCCTCTGCCTCCGGATGATCTGGGGGCGGGGGGGGGGGGGTGAGGGGTCGGCCGGGGTCGCCCCCCCCCCCCCCCGCCGCCGCGCGCGCCCTCGCACCTTGTGCACGATGGCGCCGGCCAGCTCCTCCGTCAGCTCGTCGCGGTGCTCCCGCAGGTAGCGCGCCTCGTCCTGCTGCTCCTGGACGAGGGGGGGGGGGGCACGATGCTCTCGCGAGATCTCCGGGGAGCGCCCCCCCCCCCAGGAAACACCCGCCCGGCGAGGTGGAAGCGCGCCCGGAAGCTGGGCCCGCCCGGGAAGTCCCCCCAGGAAATGAGCCCCCCCCAGGAAGGAGGCCCGCCCCGGGAGGAAGTCCCCCCAGGAAGCTGATCCCCCCAGGAAGGAGGCCCGCCCGGGGAGGAAGTCCCCCCAGGAAGCTGATCCTCCCCAGGAAGCTGATCCCCCCCCAGGAAGCTGATCCCCCCAGGAAGGAGGCCCGCCCGGGGAGGAAGTCCCCCCCAGGAAGCTGATCCCCCCAGGAAGGAGGCCCGCCCGGGGAGGAAGTCCCCCCAGGAAGCTGATCCCCCCAGGAAGGAGGCCCGCCCCGGGAGGAAGTTCCCCCAGGAAGCTGATCCCCCCCCCAGGAAGCTCCTCCAAGCTGGAAGGAGGCCCGCCCGGGGAGGAAGGAGGCCCGCCCGGGGAGGAAGGAGGCCCGCCCGGGGAGGAAGGAGGCCCGCCCGGGGAGGGGTTCGATCAGGAAGCGAGCCCGATCGCGGGCGCAGGCCCGACGGGGAAGGAAGTCCCGCAGCGAGGAAGCGCCGCCAGGAGGCAGATCCTACCCGGAAGGAAGTCCTACCAGGCTGTCCCCGTGCGCGTCCGCCCTGCAGATGGCCTCCTCCACGGCCTCTCCGGCCACGCGCAAGGCCACAGCCAGGGTGTCCATCAGGCCGGGTCCTGGGCGGGGAGGCCGCAGCACGCCCGTCAGCGCCCCGGGCTGCCCCGGCAGCGCCAGGCTGCTGCGGCGCCGGCCCCGCCGCGCACCTCCCGCCCGGCACTCTCACCCCGCGCCCCGCCACCACACATGCTGAATTTTTTTGGGGGGGGGGGGTGGTGGTTGGTCATGGGGCTCGAACTCAGGGCCCGGGCACTGTCCCTGAGCCTCCTATGTGACACCACTTCTGGTTCTCTGGTGGTTCACGGAGGTCAGAGTCTCACAGATTTGCCTGCCCTGGGGCTGGCCTCGAACCGCAAGCCTCTACATCTCAGCCTCCTGAGCCAGCTAGAATTGCAGGCTACTGGCGAGCCTGCTGCATTTCACCCAGGAGCATTTCTAGCGTTCTTCCCTGCAGGTGTCTCAAATAATGAGGCTCTGAGAGGGCCACAGTCAAACGCCTCCCCCCCCATTCCAGCCTCCTCTGTTTTTCTATTTAGCATCTTCTAGTTGTGGATCACTCAACTCAAGCAAATCGCGGGTAAGCGGCTGGAAATCCTCAGCGGAATGAGATGGGGTGCTAATTACATCAACTGATGAATGAGGTGCTCACGCCCTTTGACACACACACACACACACACACACACACACACACACACAATCAAAGGCGGGGCCAGGGCGGGAGGGCCAATCAGGAGCACCCGTGAGTGAAATCTGGGTCACAGACAAAATCATCATCATCATTAACAAGTATGATCATAATCAGAGGAGTCTACGATGGCTCTCAGGAGGTCATGGGCTGGCTACGATGGTCAGTAGAGCAAGACATGGATCTAGCCCCCCAGAATCTGTGACACTGCAGTTATTTTTAACCAACTTTCCAAAAGCAGACTTATAAGAAAAAAAATCAAAGGTGTTATCAGACCAAATGCTTCCTGGAGTGATCATTCTCTTGGGGAGCTCACGTGCGCATGCGTGCATGTGTGGGTGTGGGTGTGTGCACGACTTGAACTCAGGACCTGGGCATTCACCCTTAGCTTTTTCTGCTCAAGGCTGGTGCTCTTACCATTGGAGCCACATTTCCATTCCCAGCTTTTATTTATTTATGTATTTTCTTTCCGGTTAATGAGAGGTAAGAATGTCAGGGACTTTCCCGCCCTGGGTGGCTTTGAACTGTGAACCCTCAGGTCTGTTTTCTGAGTAGCTGAGATTGTTAGGTGTGAGCCACTGGTGCCTGACTTACACACGTATTTTTTTTTAAGTCACACCTATTATTTGTATAAAATAATGGCTTTCACTGTGATCTTCTCGTTTTAACTGGGGTGCTAGTCTGGGGTGCTAGCTTCGACTCAAGGTGTCCCCGCCTCACATGGCTCGTTCACTCAAGGATGGCACACCCCCACTTCTGTTAGTTGGTGTTGATAGTCTCCCAGGTTCTTCTCCCCGACGCCCAGCTTCCTAGTTACATTCTCTCTCCTGGATAAGATTGGCTCTTGCTGCGCGAGTAAGTCTCCCTAAGACCCATTGTTTCCATCTGCACAAAGCGGTCATCAAAACAGGGTAACTATGACGAGCATGTGGCTCACGCCTGTCATCCCACCTACTCGGGAGGCTGAGATCCGAGGTGCCTGGTTCAAAGCCAGCCTGGGCAGGAAAGTCTGTGAGACTCTGATTTCCAGGGAACCACCAGAAAACCAGAAGTGGCGCTGTGGCTCAAGTGGTAGAACGCCAGCCTTGAGCAAAAGAGCTCAGGGGCAGCGCCCAGGCCATGAGTTCAAACCCCAAAAAGAATGGAACACGGAGACCAGGCAGTGTTGTCTACCTGAATCTGACAACATTTTCCTAAGCTGCTGTGATATTCTAGACACCTTTACCTTCCGACTGCGGGTAGAAAGTTGAGTCACTGCCAGAAAGACTCCCTTCATTCTCCAGGCTGGACTCAATAAAGCTTCCTCCTAGGTGACACAGACAGACAGACAGACAAGACAGAGATATCAACTGATATCCTACAATGATCAAAGGTCTTTCGTGCCAGGCGCTGGTGGCTCACGCCTGTCATCCTAGCTACTCAGGAGGCTGAGATCTAGAGGATTGTGGTTCAAAGCCAGCCCTGGCAGGGAAGTGTGTTCTCTTTTTTGTTCATTTCGGTCAGTCCTGGGGCTTGAACTCAGAGCCCGGGCACTGTCCCTGAGATTCTTTTGCTTGAGGCTGGTGCTCTACCACTGGGACCTATAGCACCACTTCCCGTTTCCCTGTGGTTCATTGGAGATGAGAGTCTCATGGACGTTCCTGCCCTAGGCTGGCTTTGAACCGCGTTCCTCCGCATCTCGGCCTCCTGAGTAGCTGGAAAGACAGATGTGAGCCACCCAGAGCCCGGCAGCTAGAAAAACAGATTCTGATGGGCATTATTCAACGCCGCGTGATCCTCGGCGCTTTAACCCATCCACCCCGCTTTCCACGTTACCTAAACGCTGGGTATTTTTAGACAGGGCATAAGCCAAAGACTATGGGGAAGAGGACACTCTTAAGAGAACAGCGGAGATACAGGACACGCAATGAGGATGAGCTGCTTTTTTTCTTTTCTGCCCCATTTCTTACGGGCAAAGGGCAAAAAAAAAATCCCAGAATCCCTTTGCTTTGCTGTGTCAGCAGCGATGCAAACACCTGCCGTTCACATTCTGTGAATGCTTTTCTGGCACCAGCTGCTTCAACCAAACCCTCATCAGCTTGTCTTTCCGAGTAATCAAACTGCACACTTAATAAGAGCCCAGAGCTGGTGGCTCACGCCTGTAATCCCAGCTACTTAGGAGGTTCAGAGCTGAGGGGAGGGCGGATGGTTCCAAGTCACCCAGGGCAGATACAGTTGGCAGACTCGCAACTCCAAGGAGCCAGCAAAAAGCTGGAAAAGTGCAAGTGTGGCTCAAGTGGTAGAGCGCTGGCCTTAAGTGAAAACATCAAGAAGTAAGAGCGTGAGGCTTGAGTTCAAAGCCCGGGGCCTGCAACCACAGGGTCAAATGGTGGGAGGAGGATTTCCCCGACAGGCTTCCAGCCCCGGGAAGCACAGAAGTATGGAGCAGGAAGAAAGGGAAACAATGAAAACAAAACAAACCCCCAAACCAGCCTCAGACTGTTTTGTTGTCTCTGACAACCCAGCAAAAGTGACTTTCCAACGTCTCAGTCAGCCAGGCGCGCTGGGCAAGACGCTGTTTATTTTGGGTGATCCGGAGTGAAAATACCCACAATCTGCAGAGATATTCTCGTCTCTCCAACTCCCACTTTATAGGAATGCTTGAACCCAAGAAACGGAACTAGACACAGAGCCGGGCACCGGTGGCTCATGCCTTGTCATCCCAGCGACTCAGGAGGCTGAGATCTGGAGGATCGCAGTTTGAGGCCAGCCCAGGCAGGAAAGTCCCCCATGAGACTCTTATCTCCAATGAACCACCAGAAAGTTGGAAGTGGCGCTGTGGCTCAAAAGTGGTACTAGCGCTAGCCTTGAGCTGAAGAGCTGAGGGACAGCGCCCAGGCGCAGAGTTCAAGCCCCACGACTGACAAAAAGAAAAAAAAAAAAAAGAATTGGAGGCTGGGAATGTGGCTCAGTGGTAGAGTGCTTGCTTAGCATGCAGGAGGCCCTGGGTTCGATTCCTCAGCACCAGAAAAAGCCAGCAGTGGAGCTGTGGCTCAAGGGGTATAGCGCCAACCTTGAGCAAAAGACCTCAGGGACAGCGTCCAGGCCCTGAGTTCAAGTCCCAGGACTGGCAGCAAAACAAAACAATAAAACAACCTTAACACAGAATCTGGATGCTGGTGGCTCACGCCGGTCATCCCAGCAACTCAGGAGGCTGAGATCTGAGGATCGCAGTTCAAAGCCAGCCCTGGGGCAGACCAGTCAAAGTCATTCTCACCGCCCATGGACCAGCAAAAAGCCAGAAGGAGGGGTGTGGCTCAAATGGGAGAGCACCATCCTTGAGTGAAAAAGCTCTAAGGCAGGGCACCCAGACCCTGCGTTCAAGTCCCAATATGGGTACATGTACACACGTACACACACACACACACACACACACACACATCAAGGCAAAACCAAACCACTCCACAGAGACTCTGCTATCCATTCTACTATCAGATACCTGGTACTGAAGAAAAAAGACCTGTTTGGGGCCTGAGAGTCTCTGAGCCAGGTCTCTGTCTCCCTACCAGCCCCTCCCCCCCCCACCCCCCCCCCACCCCCCGCAATGGAGCCGGCCCACCTAGAAGGTCAGCACAGGGGCCGGTCTCCAGCCGGTGCTTCCGATAGAGGTTTTTCAGCACCTTGGCGCTGCCGAAGCGCTTGAACCGACTCTTGACGTTGTTGTAGAACCACTCGAGAGACTGCGCCCGCAGAAGCCTGCGGGGAGACAGACCGTGGACTCTGGGCGTTGGGAGGCTGAGACCTGGAGGATCGGGACTCGAGGCCCGCCTGGGTAGGAAAGTCCCTGAGAGTCCCATCGCCCCCAGAAACCCAGCAATACATGCATGCACGCATGCACTGAAGGCGGGGCGGGCACTCACCGGGCCTGTTGGCACACGCCACACAGCCACGCCCTGTCGCGCTTGTGGTAGAAGCTGCAGGCGCGGCACACGTTGAACTTGCAGTCCCCGCAGCGCCGCCGCGGGTTGAGCAGGAAGGTGAAGGGCGTGCAGCAGCGCATGCAGCACTGCGCCACGAACTGCGGGTGCTTCGCCAGGATGCTGCACCTGCTGCCTTCCTCCGCCAGCCTCCGCTTCATCTCGCTGGGGGGAGAGAGGGGGAGAGGGTGAGGAGGCCCGACGGAGCCCATCCCCAGGGCACCCCACATTCTGACTCTTGTCCACCCCCCTCCACCCCCCAAACAAACATACGGAAAAATCAAAATCTTTTTTTTTTCCTTCACAACATTGGGTGGGTGCTCTACCACTTGAGCCACGCCTCTAGTCTGATATTTTGCCGGTTCCACTGGAGATGGGAGCGTCTCGGACAGGTCTACTCAGGCTCACTTGGAGCCGTGATCCTCGGGATCTCAGCCTTCTGAGCAGCTGCAGTTCTAGAATGTGAGCCGTTGGTCCAGAAAGATCGATTCCACTCAGGCGTGCGTGGCTCACACCTGTCATCCCAGCTACTCAGGAGGCTGACATGTGAGGACCACCGTCGGAAGCCAGCCCAGGCAGAAAAGCCTGAGAGACTTCTCAACCATGAACCAGCCAAAAGCCCAAAGTGGCGCTGTGGCTTGGGGGGGTAGAGCACCAGCTTAGAGGGAAAAAGCTCAGGGACAGTGCACAGGCCCTGAATCGGAGCCCCAGGACCAGCACACAGACAGACAGAAATCTGATCCTCAGATCTCAGTCAGCCTCCCGCGTAGCTGGGATTACAGGCGTGAGCTCCTAGACCGTTCACACTGCTCCATGTAGATCCTAGGTGGGCCCTGCCCATCCCCGGGCTGGGAGTGGAGGAACGAGTCACCAGCACCCAGCTAAGCCAAGACTCCTGCCTTTTGCTTCTAAATAAATGGTAAGTCTTCTTCCGCCGGGGTGCATTTGCATGTCATTTGCATATGCTAATGTGCACAGGCCGCCCTGTCTGGAGTTAGCCGGGGCTAGAGAAATAGATGCTGTAGCCACAGGCTTTTGTCCCCGGCTGAGCTGACCTTGTGCGAAAAATTCCATCTCCCACGGAGAAACCAGCTGTCAGCACGCTGCAGACACGCAGGAAATGCACTTGACGTGACACTCAGCCTCGGGGAGGGGGTGGGGAGGAGGAGGAGGAGGAGAGGAGCAGGGGAAAAGGAGGAGAGACTGTATCTCCAATAAATTACTCAAGAAAAAGCCAGAAGTGGCGCTGTGGCTCCAGGGGTAGAGCGCCAGCCTTGAGCACAAAGAAGCTCAGGGACAGCCATCTGGCCCTGAGTTCGAGTCCCAGGATTGACCCAAAAAAAAAAAAAAGCCTTCTCCTTTGGTCTCACTGTGTGTGAAGGCCTAGTCCTGGGTCATTCATCCCGTGCCCGTGTAGTGTAGATCTAGCTTCCGCATAGGAGAGAAAACATGGCGCCCGGGATCTGAGCCTGACCTCACTTCACATGATTCGTCTGAGGTCTATCCATTTCCCTGCAAACGACAAAGAGTATTCTTCTTTCTGCCGGCGTGTGAGATGCCATTGTGTGGAGGTACCGTGTGTTTTGGATCCACTCATGGGTTGTGGGCATCTGGGCTGTATCCGTGGCGTTGGCGGTGGTGCGCAGTGCGGCAGTGAACATGGTTGCGCAGGTGTCTTCATGGTCTCCTGGCCTTCTGGGTGATACCTAGGGGGCGGTGTGGCCAGGTCGTGGGGAAAGATCTGCGTATCGTTTTCCGGCAACTGTCCAGAGGGGGTGCAGGAGTTCATGGTTCCCCCCACCCCCAGTATGCGGTACGGCTCCCCTCCCCCACTTCCCCACGAGCATTGTGGGATTTCTCAAGGTTGGCCAATCTAACCGGGGTGGTGGTATCTTAGTTGTTCTGACTTGCATTTCCTCCACTACGGGGGGCGATGGGCATTTCTCTGCGGTTTACCTCTCCCTTCTGACACATCCCTCCTTAGGGCTTTTGCCCATTGACTGCACAAAGCTTTTTCTAAGAACGCCAGGGCAGCGGGGACCTGGTGAACTCTTGGTCTTATGCATCCATCTCTAATGAAGATCGATCGCACCCAGGCCTGTGGAGCTGCATTTCTAAAAACAAAACAGTCCATCCAGCATGTTCACCCGCCTTTGCGATGCAGCGCCAGGAACATTCATTAAGAAGCGTTTCCAACCTGCGCGCTGGTGGCTCCCATCTGTCACGCCGAGTTTCTGAGGAAAAGATGGGATCCGAGCATCGTGCTTCGCAGCCCGGTGTGGGCAAGAAACGGCTGGGAGACTCTCAACAAAAAGCCCGACGTGGAGCTGTGGTTCAAGGGGCAGAGTGCCAGCCTCAATTAAGCAAGTAAGCCAAGAGAGAGGGAGAGATCCTGAGTTCCAGGCTCAGTACTGATTAACTAAACAGACTGAAGGGATCATCAACCAATAAACACTCTGGCCGACTCTGGTGGCTCCCGCCTGTCATCCTAGCTTCCTCCGGAGGCTGAGATTGGAGGATTTCAGTTGGAGGCCCGCTGCTCAGGCCAGCCACGTCAGAGAAACGCTTGAATTTGCAACAAACCACCAAAAAGATGGAAGCAGCGGTGTGTCTTACATGGTAAGAGCTCCAGCCTTGAGTGAAAGAGCAGAGAGACAGCGCCCAGGCCCTGAGTATAGGGAAAGAAGTTCTCCTTATTACCCTAGAGCGCAGCTCTATGCTTCATCAATGAGAAACAGAGAGCGTCGGCCACAGAAAGCCAAGCACACCACGTGGAGATCCTGGCCGAAAGGCTCAGTGCGTGTACATTTCAGACAGGACAAACACTGGCTGCTTCCCAGAGCCGGGAAGGCCAGGCAGGGGTTAGAGGCGTGGAAAACTCTTATCGAAAGGCAGCAGTTGAGCCCCGTGACATTTGCAAAGGGAAAAGTAAACAAAGGCCAAGAACTCAAGAGCCACAAAGGAATTGGGCTGGAAGAGGGTAGAGTCACTGAACTAAGGGGACAAATGTCCTGGTGTTTAGGGCCCCAACATTAGCATAGAAGCTCAAGAGAGACCCACGGCCGGGGGGATGAGGGGGTTCCTTGCACGCTGAGCAGGAGCAGTGCCGACCTAAAGCTGTGAAGTTAAGTGGGTAGTGGTGGCTCACACTTGTCATCCGAGCTACTCAGGGAGGCTGAGATCTAGAGGATCTCAGTTTGAGGCCAGCCCAGGCAGGAAAGTCCATCAGACTTTTTATCTTCAATGAACCACCAAAAAAAGAAAGAAGAAAAAAAGAAAAAAGAAAAAGCCAAAAGTGGAGCTGTGGCTCAAGTGGTAGAGAGCTAGCCTTGAACAAAACAACAGCAACAAAAAAAACCCTCAAGGGCAGCACCCAGGTCCTGAGTTCAAGGCCCAGAACCAACACACACACACACACACACACACACACACACACACACACACACAATCAGAGCTTTGTGAATTCTGCTGATCCATTTTCCTGTCCCCAAAACCAAAGGACAGGAAGAACCGAGGCCTTCTTCCTTGGTATGGAAACTTCTGGAGCGATTGTTTGCATCCTTGTGACTGTTGTTGGTTTAAAGCAAAAACTGAGCCTTGTATAGAGCGAGAGAGAGCTCACGCATGCGCATGCAACACTCATCCCCCTGTGAACACAAGGGACTCATCTCTCTCCGGGGGAGTTTCTGTATAGCAAGAGAGTTACCATGGTTAACAAACAGCAAGACGAGGCTGGGAAGGTGGCTCAGTGGTAGAGCGCTTGCCTTGCATGCAGGAGGCCCTGGGTTCGATTCCTCAGTACCACATCCACAGAAGAGTGCAGGAGCTCAGGACAGCAACCAGGCCCTGAGTTCCTTTTGCAAAAACAAGAAAATAGATCTCAAGTGTATCATGCCTGCCAGCTTTCCTGAAGGTAAATGGATAAATACAGAGGCTGAGCCTTTGAGCCAGGCTGGAAGTGTCTCCTGGGCCCCTCCCTTCCTTCCCCTGAGCCCAGAACTGTCTTCCAGTCCTGCGCACAGGATGCATTGGCCGTGGAAAGGCCAGCGTAGCTGTAGTTAAGGGAAGCAATTGCTGGCGTGTGGCCCGTGCCCACCGCCCGTGGGGCTGCATGCATTCCAAGATGACTGTGTTTTTGCACAGTGGAAGTGAGCTCATTAGACTCAATTTTGCCCAACAATGGCCCGTGCCGTGAATAGTCCTTCCTAACAGCCTGGCGTGACACTGTGAAATCACCGGCTATTAACGGAGACTCGCGTTTACGCCTACAGCCCTCTCTACGTGGGGTTCTCTTTCTTGCCAGGACTTGGATTTGAACTCAGGGCCTCTCTCACTCCCCCCTTCGTCCCTCCCACTTCCCCCTCTTTTGGCCAATCCTGGGGCTTGAACTCAGTGGCCTGGCCACTGTCCCTGAGCTGCTTTTGCTCAAGGCTAGCACTCTACCACTTGAGCCACAGCACCACTTCTGGCCTTTTCTGTGTATGTGGTGCTGAGGAATGGAACCCAGGGCTTCATGCATGCTAGGCAAGCACTCTACCACTGAGCCACCTTCCCAGCCCCCTGGTTATTCATTAGTAGTATTTGCTCCTAGGAAAAGTAACTCCAAGCCGGGTGTCTGTCAATCCAGCTACTCAGGAGGCTTGAGATCTGAGGATCGCGGTTCAAAGCCAGCCTGGGACAGGAAAGTCTGGGAGCCTCTTCTTTCTAATGAACCACCAGAAAACCAGAAGTGGCGCTGTGGCTCAAGTGGTAGAGCACTCGCCTTGAGCTGAAGAGTTGAGGGACGGCGCCCAGGCCCTGAGTTCAAGTCCCACAAGGGACCCCACTCTGCCCACAAAGCCAGCGCACAGCCCACGAGGCCTAAAGGACCGGGACACCGCTGTCCCTGGGGATCCTGCGGCGCCAGGCCTCCCAGACGCATCTCACCTCAGCCGCTCCTCCTCCTTCTTCCGCAGGTTGAAGTCTCTCTGCACCACCTGGAGAACATGCTCCGTTTCGTCATCAGTCAGCGCCGACAGGTCCAGCTTCCGCCCCATGGCTGGTGAGCAGGAATCTGGACGAGGAAACCAGGAAATCCAGACCTGGAAAAGCAAGGGGCCGATGACGCGGTGAGAATAACACGACTCACGCCTGACCTCTCAGCTCCTCAGGCAGCTGCGATCCGGAGGATCGTGGTTCAACACCAGCCGACAGTGGAGAGAGTCTGCTAACTTTGGGGCCGGGATTACGAAGGGTGAGCCACCATTCCTGGGCCTTGGTGGCTGGTTTAAGAATTGTGACCTGCCGGGCTGGGAAGGTGGCTCAGAGGTAGAGCGCTTGCCTTGCATGCCTGAGGCCCTGGGTTCGATTCCTCAGCACCACATAAGCAAGAAGAAAAAAGCCAGAAGTGGCGCTGTGGCTCGAGTGGTAGAGCGCTAGTCTTGAGCTGTAGAGCTGAGGGACAGCGCCCAGGCCCAGAGTTCAGGCCCCGTGACCGGACCCCCCCAAAAAATATGAATTGTGCCCTGCCATTTTTATTTCCGAAACAACAACAAATTTAGAGAATAGAACAGCTTCAGTTTTTAAAATCCTTTCCTGAATGATTTAAGACCTCCTGACTACATAATAACAACTAATCTCCAGAGTTTAACCAGCAAATCTTGAGAAGAATTCCAAACACTTTGAAGGGGGGGGGGGGGGGAATTAAGAAAAATTGTGAGTAATGCTGTTTGTCAAAAACTTGGCCAAGCAAGTTTTGGGGGATGGGCGTGGGGCACATGGCACAGGTCTGTGGGGCCACCAGATGTTAAGCAGAAGCAGAATTCTTCAGAGCTGGGCGCCCGACGCTCACACCAGTCACCCTGACTACTCAGAAGGCTGAGGTCTAGAGGATCGTAGTTCAAAGCCAGCCTGGGCAGGAAAGTCTGTGAGACTCTGATCTCCAACCAACCACCAGAAAACTGCCAGGGATGCTGTGGCTCAAGTGGTAGAGCACCAACTTAGAGTACCAGAGCTCAGGGACAGGGCCCAGGCCCTGAGGTCAAACCCCAGGCCTGACAAAAATAAACACACGTGCACCGAAGATAATTAAACCATTTCCGTTCCTATCACTTTTGAGATTTTTATTTTCCATAGCCTACAGGGACTCCACACACCTTACTGCTGTTAAGACTCCAGCCAAGGTGAGAAAGGCCTACAGAAAACGCAATGCCTTGTGGGAGCTTTCCTACTGGAACGGGTTTTTTTGCCTTTTGAAAGCGCACACTTTGGTCTGGTTCAAACATTTATTTCAACCTTCACTACACTGAGAATTCAAAAGAGAAAGAGAAAAAAAGGAAGTTATTTATTACACCCAAGCCTTGCTCATAGAAGAAATCACCCACCATAGGAAGAGATTTTGTGATAAAAAGTAATCTCAGATTTAATGGTGCATTGGGCTGGGAAGGGTGGCTTTGTGGTAGAGTGCTCACCTAGCATGCATGAGGCCCTGGGTTCGATTCCTCAGTAGCGCAAACACACAGAAAAAGCTTGAAGTGGGGCTGTGGCTCCATTGGTACAGTGTTGTCCTTGAGCAAAAGAAGCTCTGGGACAGTGTCCAGGCCTGAGCTCAAGCCCTTGGGCTGGCAAAAAAACAAAAAACAAAATAAGAAGAAGGAAAAGATTCAATGCTATCGCAAATGCAGGCCTTAGACAGAGTCTGATAGAAAAATGAGCAGACTTCGTAGCAAACAATCATACAAAAAAACCCTGTATCTACATACAAAGCAAAGAGAGCAAGAAAAAGAAGAAAAATGCCAAAAAGATCCCACAGACGAATTATAACACTGTTAAACAGACAGCCTGCGAGCAAATAAAGCCACGCCAAGAAAAATGAAGGCAACTTCCTTATGTATTAATAACACCAACAGCTTCACCCATGAAATGAAAACCACAAAGAGCTATTGACAGTGGGATGATATTAAAAAAAAGAAAGAAAGAACGAACGAAAAAAGAAAGCCAGGCAGATACAAAGCAAAAGGAAACCAGCCCTTAAAAACAGCCCTAAAAAAGACACCTTAATGATTTCTGATATGTCTTGCTCAGATTGAGCTAAAATGCACACACACATTGCACACACACATACATGTGTGCATATATGTGTGTGCATATATATATATGCACACACATATATAATGCTAAATTGTATAATAATGAATTGTATCATAAATAATAAATTGGATAATTGAACTGTACACCGCTACAGTAAAAGCACAGGGTGAAGTTGCTAAATCCCTAACTTCCTCTCTAAATGATCAAAGGGCAAGACATCCGTAAGAGAAATGGATGGTTTTTAATAACACGATGAACGAGCTTAAACTAACAGACAATGTGAGGCGCTCCAGACACCAGGAAGCAAAGAAAATTTATTAGAAATGACCACATACCAGGCCATAAAACGCATGGCAAACCATTTCCACCAAGCTGGAATCAGGAAGAGCCATTCTCTGTGCATTACAAGAAAAAAAATTCCAACCCGGGTACCGGTGGCTCAGGCCTATAATCCCAGCTACTCAGGAGGCTGAGATCTGAGAATCTCGGTTCAAAGCCAGCCCGGGCAGGAAAGTCTGTGAGACTCTTATCTCCAATAAACCAATAGAAAACTGGAAGTGGTGCTGTGGCTCAAGTGGTAGAGCACTCACCTTGAGCTCAAGAGTGCAGGGATAAGCCGGGCGCTGGTGGCTCACGCCTGTAATCCTAGCTACTCAGGAGGCTGAGATCTGAGGATCGCGGTTCAAAGCCAGCCCGGGCAGGAGAGACCGTGAGACTCTTATCTCCAATAAACCACCAGAAAACCGGAAGTGGCGCTGTGGCTCAAGTGGTAGAGCACTCGCCTTGAGCTGAAGAGCTGAGGGACAGCGCCCAGGCCCAGAGTTCAGGCCCCACGACCGACAAAAAAAAAAAAAAAAAAGAGTGCAGGGATAGCGCCCAGGCCCAGAGTTCAAGCCCCACGACCAACAACAACAAAAAAAGAAAAAGAAAAAAAATCCCAAAGCTGTAGACATACACTCTGTGTGTGTTTGTGTGTGTGTGCCTGCGAGCGTGTGCTGCTACCAGGACTTGAACTCAGATCCCAGGCACTAACCCTATACTTTTTTTGCTCAAGGAGCCACAGCTCCATTTCCAGCTCGTTGGCAGGTCACTGGAGATAAAGAGTGTCATGGATTTTCCTGCCCAGGCTGGCTTCCAACCGTGATCCTCAGATCTCAGCCTCAGGAGCAGCTGAGATTACAGGCGTGAGCCACCAGCGCCTGGCTGCCACTATTATTTTCATATTCCCTAAGCCCCTCCCTTTTTACATAGTTTTAGTAGTAGTATTATAATATTTTCACACATCCATACACAGTAGATCCATGTAATATTATAAGGAAGCATCAAAATGAAATACCTTTGTAAATTAATATAAACCAATAGAGGAAAATAAATATGTTAAGGAAATACAGTATATATTATATACCAAATATCTATTATATATTCATGTCTATAAAGACTTATATGTATATATATATACATTTATACTATAACATGTATATTACATATACACCTATATACTATATACATTATATTTGTGTACTATATACATATTTTTTTTCCTTCAGTCATACTTAACCCTATTTCCCTCTTCAATCCCAGTCTCCCTTTAACAATTATATCTTTTTTGGTAGTTTTTTTTTTTTTTTTTAACTTGGGAGATAAGAGTCTCACAGACTTTCCAGGCTAAGCTGGCTTTAAACCTTGATCCTCCGATCTCAGCCTCCTGAGTAGCTGGGATTACAGGCGTGAGCCACTGGAGCCAACAATGCCACATGATTACTGTTACCCTGTTTGGAAGATTTTACAGTGGCGGTCTCCCAAGGCGTGGCTCCTCTCACGTGGCTTTAATGAGTGGCTGGCGTGGGACGTGAGCAGTGTGTGCAAAAATGATCCTCTACAACCTGGCAAAACAGCTCACGCCCGCTCCAGACCCTTCCAGAGAATATTAGAAAGTTCTACGCCGAGATCTAAAAGAACAAACCCCAATCATGCTACTTGGAACACACTACGTGGAAAATGACCTAAAAGAACAATGTCCCTTTTATATTCTTTCATTGACCTTTTAACATCAGCTGTTAAAAAGAAAGACATCCGCTAATTAATTTATGGATTCAGTGTTCAATTACAGCAGAAATTTCTTAGGGGAAAGGAATTGACTTGGCTCATAAAAACCTCATGAAATCTACAGACTCCAAAATGGCAAAGAAATGTTTATAAAGGACATGTTGAAAGATTAAAAAGGGACGATTTATGTTATTTTATATTTTTAGAAAAGGGCTTTGATAATTAGCTCAAGAATCACAAAAAGATGAATGGAGCAAAGCAGAAATCAAGGCACTGATCCAAAACTACAGCAGAAACGGGTCATCTGACCGAGAGGGAAACAGAAAAATTAGTGAAGAGGTAATCAATTATTCAGGAAACGATCATTGGATTATTGGTTTTCATTATGGAAAATGACCAGACTCCTGCCTCCCATGAAGGGTGGCATTGTCAGATGAAATCTAACTGTAAAAATCCTAAAAACCTTATGGTAAAACAAAGCAGTGCGGGCAGGGAAAGGTGGCTCACGCCTGTCATCCTAGCTACTCAGGAGGCTGAGATCTGAGGATCACAGTTCAAAGCCAGCTGCAGGCAGGAACATCCATGAGACTCTTCTCTCCAATGAACCACAGAAAACCAGAAGTGGTGCTGTGGCTCAAGTGGTAGAGCGTTTAGCCTTGAGCAATAGAGCTCAAGTCCCAGGACCAAAAATAACAAAAACCTATCAAGCATTTCTCAGATCAAGCTGAGCACTGGTAGCTCAAGCCTCTAAATCTGACTCCTCAGGAGGCTGAGATCTGAGGACCAAGGTTCAAAGCCTCTAAGATTATCTCCAAAGAACCAGCAAAAAGCTCACAATGGAGCTGTGGCTCAAGCGGTAGAGCACTAGCCTTGAGCAAACAAAAAATGGGGCTGGAAGTGTGGCTCAGTGGTAGAGTGCTCACCTTGCATGCATGAAGCCCTGGGTTCGATTCCTCAGTACCACATACACAGGAAAAAGCCGGAAGTGGCGCTGTGGCTCAAGTGGTAGAGCGCTAGTCTTGAGCAAAAGGGGCTCAGGGACAGCGCCCAGGCCTTGAGTTCAAGCCCCAGGACTGGCACAAATTAAATTAAAAAAAACAAACAAACTGTAATCAGTTGGCATCTTACTGCATTTACACACCTGTACACACCCCTTCCTTCCTTGGGAAAGATCCAGATCCCAGGGAGGGAGTGGAGGGGAAAGCAGAAATGAAGTCAGACTCAAGATATGTTTGATGGAAGCTAGTCTTCGCCCCAAATCAACCCACACTGCACACAATTTCCCTTCAGAGGCTCGGGAGGCCTTCCTGCACACACTCCAGACATCTGGGAATTGTTGTCTTGTGGTGGGGGTGGGGGGTGACAGGGCTTCTTGGGGCGGGGGGAGGGCAGTAGAAAGCCAAAGACTTTCTAAGAACAAGGCCTATGGCAGACCTTTAGTGAATTCAGCAGCGCTATACAGGAGGAAGAGGACTGGGGGGGGAGGGGGGGGGCTCTCCACAGATCCCCAGATAGATGCCTTTCCCCTCCCCCCCCAATCTGGGAGGTGTCCCTAGAGATCGGCTCCCTACCACTCCACCTCCCCCCCCAAATAAAAAAGCCTGGCATCTTTTCTCAAAGACCAGGCAGGATGAAGAAGGAAAAACCCCAAAATAAATAAACCAGGATAAAGCTCCGATGTGTGCACCCAAGCCAGGCAGGCGTGTGTGTGTGTGTGTGTGTGTGTGTGTGTGTGTGTGTGTGTGTGTGTGTGTGTGTAGGGGGGGTAAGGAAGACAGGTCCGCTCCCTCCTCCTGCACGCAGCCTGGTGAAGGCCACACGCAATGCACCCCGCTGCATCTATGAATGCACGTGTGTATATGATATATATATATATATGTGATTTTGACTCTGTCCCACCGGCCTTGACCTTGGAGGGGGAGCAATCCCTGCCTCTCCTTTATAGATATTAAAAGGTACCTTTTAATCACATACATTCTAGTGTGAAGAAAAATCCAAGGTGCCCCACTCAGGGGCCAGCCCTCCCTCCCCCAGCCCTCCCCACTCCCACCCCAAGAAGGGGGGGGAGGAGAGTGTGAGGGGGGGGATCATCATAACTGACTGCCTGGAGGGGCATATGCCCCCCTCCCCTCCTCTCCCCTCCCCTCCCCTCCCCTTCCCCCTCCTCTCCTCTCCCCTTCCCCCTCCTCTCCCCCTCCTCTCCCCTCCCCTCCCCCTCCTCTTCCCTTCCCCCTCCTCTCCCCCTCTTCTCCCCTCCCCTCCCCTCTCCTCCTCTCCCCTCCTCTCCTCTTCCCCCCTCCCCCTCCCCCCTCCCCCCTTCCCTTCCCCCTCCCCTCCCCTCCCCTTCCCCCTCCCCTCCCCTCCTCTTCCCCCTCCCCTCCTCTCCTCTTCCCCCTCCCCTCCTCTTCCCTTCCCCCTCCTCTCCCCTCCTTTCCCTCCTCTCCCCTCTCCCCTCCTCTCCTCTCCCCTCCTCTCCCCTCCTCTCCCCTCCCCTCCCCCTCCCCCGGGCGGGCGCACACGGGGTGCACCGTGAACCCCGCAGCCGCACCGCCACGGGAAGAGCGGTTTGGGGTGAGGCTGGCGCGGGGGCCGGCCTGGGGTTCGAATCCCGGCCGGTCCAGCCCTGCCCGGGAGGAGGAGGAGGAGGCTCGGCAGCACCCGCGGGCGCGGGGCCCGCTCCCCGCCCGCCCACAGCCCCCCGGGAGTACCTGGCGCGCGGCGGGCGCGGGCGGGGCGGCGGGGCGCGTGCGGGGCGCGTGCGGGGCGGCGGGGCGCGGGGCGCGGGGCGGCGGGGCGCGGGGACCCGCAGCGCCCGCCGGCTCCTCAGCGGCCGCGCACGCCGGGAGGGGAGGCGCCGCCGCCACGTCCGCCGCCGCCTGCGGGCACCGCCGGGGACCCGCTGACCCCGCGCCGCCGCCACCTGCCGAGCCCCGGCCACAGCCAATCAAAGCGCGCCCGGGGCGGAGCCTCCCCGGACATAGCCAATCACAGGCGCGCCCGGGGCGGAGGAGGCGGCGACGGCGCGTGCGGAGGCGGGGCGGGCGGGGGCGCGTGCCAGGCGCCGGGCGGGAGCGTCGGGGAGCCTGTGCGCAGGCGCGGGGACGGGAGTGGGGGGGGGGGGAGTCGCGGGGAGTGAGGGGGGGACGCTCGTCCTGCCCGAGCTCCCCTCAGGGCCTGCTGAGGGGCGGGGCCTGGGAAAAGGGGAGGGCGTTGGGAGTGGGCGGGGCGTTGGGAGGGGAAGGGCGTGGATGGGCCTAGGTGATCTGAAGGGGCGTGGCAACTGGGGCGTTTGGGGGCGGGGCGTTCCGGAGTGGGCGTGGTTATCTGCGCAGGGGCGTGGCGGAGCGTTTGAGGGAGGGGCCTGTGGAAGGGGCGGGGTCTTCTATGTAGGCGGGCCTCCAGTGTTTGCCCCTCTGACCCTTGGAGCCCTGACCTCTGGGTCAGGGGTCCCCAAATCCCAGGCCCTGAGTGATGGCTGGAACCCCGAATCCCACCTCCTCAAGCCACCCCCTAATTCCATAGTTGTTATGATGACTTATAATTGATCATCATTTAATGTTAATTATAGTTCGTTAAGGCAACTCTACATTATATAATATGTATTATGTAATTATGTTATATAATTATGGGTAATGTATTATATACTACACATCATTGCATTAACATCTAATATAATTCTATATTATAGTATATATTGCCGTATTAGAATATATTATTTAGCATAATATGTAATTATATAATATATAATATGGTACAAATTATATATTATCTATCGAATACATGTATTATAGAATATAGATTAGATATTTAACATGGTATATAACATATTTTACATTCTTTGCATATATATTAAATATGTATATAAACCATATATAGAATATATAGTGTATGTAGAATATAGAGTATAATATATAAGTATAAATATGTAATATATTACATAATATAAAATAATATATACATAATTAATTACTCATTTTTGTGCCCATCCTGGGTCTTGAACTCAGGGCCATTGGCTCTGTGCTTTCCACCCTACCCCCCCCCCAACCCCTAGCCAAAACTGGTGCTTTACCATTTGAGCCACAGCGCCACATCTGGCTGCTTTGGGGGGATTCATTGGAGTCACACAGACTTTCCTGCCCAAGGCTGGCTTTGAACCACCATTCCCAGATCTCAGCCACTTGAGTACTTAGGATGAGAGGTCTGCGCCCGCAGCATATGGCTAAAACAGTAAATTAATAAGTAATAGATGGCTTTTTGGTACTGGTTCCTATGGGTAGTTTTTTTAAATAATCGGATGCTATTGCTGGTATTAAGGTGATGCACAGTGATTGCCATTCGTAGTCAGGTAAATGAGTGTGTTCTGGCTTAGGTAGTCTTGTTCAGCGTGGCCACTGAAGAATAGCAGGTTGTTTTTAATTTTGTTTTCGTTTTGCCAGTCCTGAGGCTTGAACTTAAGGCCTGGACTCTGTCGCTGAGCTGCTTTTGCTTGAGGCTGGCGTTCTACCACTTGAACCATAGCTGCCCTACCAGCTTTTTGCTGGGTCATTGGAGATCAGAGTCTCTCGGACTTTCCTGCCTAGGCTGGCTTCAACCCACGATCCTCAGAGCTCAGCCTCCTGTGCAGCTGGGCTGATGGATGGGAGCCCTTTCTGCTGCCCAGGCCTCCTTGAGTTTGAGTCTCTTCACTGCATGGGTTTTAGTAATAGGAGATTGTTGGAGACACAGAGGGAAGCGAGAGGAACAGGTTTTATGGATATTAAAATTATTCCATCTGCCCAATGTATTTATATTCTTTACATAAGCCTGGCCCCTCTCTGCAGGAACATTTCAGGGCGGTTATTTCGGGGGAGTGGATTTTTGGATGAAGAAAACTTCACTGCTTCGTGATTTTGTGCAGCTACTTTTGTTTTTTCCTGTTGCCTCTAGCATATATCCCTCTTTTACTTTTATTTTTTAATGTTTGTTTTCTATTAATTTAGTTAATTAATTTATTTCTTTTGCCTATGTGGTACCAGGGAATTGAACCCAGGGCCTCTTGCACGCAAAACAAGCACTCTACCACTAAGCCACATTCTCAGACCCTTTTTTTTTTTTCTTAATTTTTTAATATTTTGTTTGGTCGGACCTGGGACTTGAACTCAGGGCCTGGGCGCTTGTCCCTGGGCTCTTTTTAGCACAAGGCTGGTGCTCGACCACTTTGAGGCACAGCTCTGCTTCCTACTTTTTGCTGGTTAACTTGGAGATAAAGAATCTCACAGGCCTTTCCTGCCCCAGGCTGGCCTCAAACCGTGATCCTCTAGATCTCAGCCTCCTTGAGTTAGCTGGGATGATGGGCGTGAACCACCGGTGCCTGGCGCATATATTGCTTTGATAGGACTTCGATTTCACCTCAAGTCATTTCAGAAAAACCAATGGCCAGCCACAGAAGAGAAGCCACATTTATAAAAAGGTATTGCAGTGGTGAACGCAAGGGGCTGGCAGCTCATGCCTGCCATCCAAGCAATAACTCAGGAGCTTGAAACAGGAGGATTGCGGTTCAGAACCAGCCCAGCCCGGAGAAAGAATCGGTGAGATTCTTACAGCCAATCAAGCAGCAAAAGAGCTGGCCACAGGGCTGTGGCTCAAGAGGTAGAGCGCCCAGGCCCTAAGATCAAACTTCAGGGCCAAACACACACACACACACACACACACACACACACACACACACACACACACACACTAATAAAACCTGACTTGTTCATTATCTACTCCTGTTTGGGAGACTTTACTGATTTGATTGCTAAATCCTGCAGGTATGCTTCTTAGTTCAATAATTCATCCACACGAGTGCCATTCCGCCCATTTTACTCCGGGGAGAAAGAATAATTGCATTTCACTTTACAAAAGACCATCTATTTCATTCCCTCGAAGAAAACCTGCATGCACGAACACGCACAGCGAAGTTGATTTTCTCCTTTTTGGTCCAAAAACTTTGGTCAACAACTGATCCAAGTGGATTTCTTTTTGTCCACACTGACAACAAATACCCCACTCTATGGAGACACTTTTTCACGATAGGATCTATTTGGGGGGACCAGTATTATCAGATTCACAGAGGGGAGAAAAATACAAAGGTTGAGTCACTAGGCCTGGCTGACTCTGGAACTTCTAATTGGCGCTAATTGGATCTCAGCTAGTGGGGTTTTTGGTTTGGGGGTTGCTTTTTTGTTTTGGTTTGGGGGGGGGTTGAGTCAAAGCAGGGGGAAGAGGACAATGAAAAAAACCCATAGAAGAAGCTCAGTGAAGGCTGGCGCTCTACTGCTTGAGCCACAACTCCCTGTCTGGCCTTTTGGTGACTCGTGAGGGCTAAGTGTATCACGGACTTTCCTGCCTCGGCTGACCTCCAACCGTGATCCTCCAGATCTCAGCCTCCTGAGTAGCTGGGATGACAGGTGGGAGCCACCGGAGTTTGGCTGGGTTTATTTATTTCATTACTATTATTATTATTGTTATTGTTATTATAGCCAATTCTGGGACTTGAACTCAGGGCCTGGTTCTGTTCCTGAGCCTCTTTTGTGCTCAAGGCTGGTGCTTGACCACTTTAAGCCACAATACCACTTCTAGCTTTTTGGTGAGACTTTCCTGCCAGGGCTGGGCTTTGAACTGCAGTCCTCCAGATCTCAGCCTCCGCAGTAGCTGGGATGACAGACGTGAGCCACTGGTGCCTGGCTCTGTCTGCATTTTTAGCTAAGCTGATTTAATTCATATTCTGTCAGGCGAGGGAAAAATCTTCAATGCACTGAGAATAGAGGATTTCCCAAGAGTGGGAAATCCAATATTAGAATGTATTCTCCCTGTGCAAATAAATCCACTTATAATGAAAGACTCACTGGCGGCTCGGGACAAGTGATGGAAAGACCGAGAAGGAAAATGACACCCTGGAGCTCTTGGTGACCCTGGAGTCCTTTATACCAAGATTCACGGTTGCTAACGACATTCAGACTCCTGTGAAAATAGTTGTTAGAAATGGCATGGCAGCCTGGGGCCGGTGACTCATGCCGGCCGGCCCAGCTACTCCAGAGGAGGCTGAGATCCGGAGGATCGTCGTTGGAGGCCAGCGCTGGGGCAGGAAAGTCCCGAGAGACTCTGATCTCCAGTGAACCACCAAAAGCCAGAAGTGGTGCTGTGGCTTAAGTGGTAGAGCAGCAGCCTAGAGCAAAAAGAGGTTCAGGGACAGCGCCCAGGCCCCAAGTTCAAGTCCCAAAATGGACACACAGAGAGAGAGAGAGACTTGGACTCCTTCCAGTCCCTTCCTGGAGGAACACAGTGTTCATTCTTCCCCAGGTCCTCCCTGGGGCAGGGAAGCAGAAGGAGGTACGGGGCGCCTGCCATGGGGACACACAGGCGCTTTGTGTGTGCAAAAGCTGTGGGCTCCACGGCTGGTACAGAGTCCCCGTGTCCAGCCCTGAAAGCCCGGGACGGGTGGCCCCCTGTTCCCTGAGGGTTAGGGTGGAGATGCAGGCTGTGCCCTACGTATCCAGAAAGCCAGCATGGGGAGTATAAGACGGGAATGTCACCTACAGTCAGGAAAAACGGAGCCAGAGTCAGGCACCAGCGGCTCACGCCGGCCATCCCAGCTTCCTCGGGAGGCTGCGATCCGGAGGATCGCGGTTCGAGGCCAGACCAAGGCAGGAAAGTCCATGAAACTCTCTATCTCCAATGAATCTGCCCAAAAGCCAGAAGTGGAGCTGTGGCTCCAGTGGTAGAGCGCCAGCCTGGAGCACAAAGAGGCTGAGGGACAGTGTCCAGGCCCTGAGTTCAAATCCCAGGACTGGCCAAAACAAAAAGAAAATGGTTTGAGAGGCATTTACATAACAAGAGGCAGTTTTCATCTTTAATACAGCCAAACTTGTATTGTCCTTGAAAAATCTCTGGCCTATTATTTGTCTTTTTTTTTTTTCCCCTTTCTGCTTTGTTTTGTTTTTACCAGTCCTGGGGCTTGAACTCAGGGCCTGGGTGTTGTTCCCTGAGTTTCTTTCGTTCAAGGCTGGGCACTCTTCCACTTGAGCCACACCTCCACTTCTGGTTTTCCGGTGGATTCATCAGAATGGGAATTCTCACCGACTTTCCTGCCCCGGGCCTGGCCTCCAACCACGATCCTCGGGATCCCAGCCTCCTTCCTCAGTGTCCAGGGTAAGGCATGGAGAGAGATCCCAGCCCAACCTGGTTTTGGTGGTAGCTAGACTCGACAAGGCTTCGTGTGAAATCAAGTGCGTAGAGGTCAGTGTAGGAAATGTGACGCTTGGCTCTGTGGGGGGGGGGGGGGTATGCAAGGCCGTGACTCAGTTTCCCTTTTGTTCCCACATTCTTTGGCCTTTGTGTCCCGTCTTTGTCTCCCAGGGTTTGTTTGGCTTTTTGTGTTGTGCAGGCCTGTGTGTCGCTCCTTTGTTTCCCGGGGCTGGCTTTGGCCTTTGTGTTTCGCTTATTGATTTCATTCTCTTTCTTTGTGCTCTCTGTCCGCCTTTGTTGACCGGCTGTGGGGTTGTTGTGTCTTTTTTTCTTTGTCTTCTCTGTGTCAGCTTTTGTCGGGAGATGCATCTCCATGGAAGGGCAAGGGGGTGGAGCGCACCCCAGGACAAGGCACCCCCATTGTGTGGGGAGACACTCAGATATAAAAATGTGTCCCTTATACATGTATTTATATTTCTTCTGCAGGGCATCGGGGTCCGGCTTTGACACGCAGACAACCCACAGAGACACAGACCCACGCAGCTATTGGGAGGTAAGAAAATTCCCTCCCCTGAATTTCCTTATTATTATTATTAATGATAATAATAATTATTATTATTGTCTTCCATCTTCCAGCAGCCAGGGCTCCACGTTGGCAGAAATTGACTAGCTGGAAGCGTGGCCCCTAAATTAAACATTTGTTTTTTTTTTTTTCTAATTCCTATCTGCAAAGAAACACGTTCCCTGGTTTGGAACTCATGGGGAGATTTTACTTTTTAGGGGTGCAATGGTGGGAGCTTAGCTTGTGCACCAGGAAGAAAATGGGAGAAAGGATTGTGTTTGTTTTGAAATTTTTAGTGCCCGTCCCTGGAGCTTGAACTTGAGGCCTGTGTGCGGACCGTGAGCTTCTGTGCTCAGCGCGGGTGCTCTACCATTTGAGCCACGGCGCCACTTCTGATTTATTTTTGGTTCGTCTTGCTGGTTCTTTGGAGAGGAATCTCACAGGACTTTTCTTGCTCCCGAGGCTGGCTTTGGACCACAGTCCTCTAGATCTCCTGGGTAGCTGGGAAGACAGATGTGAGCCATTGGCACCAAGTTGTTCTTTTATGTTGTTGTTGGTTTTTGCCTGGGGCTTGAACTCAGGGCCTGGCCGCTGTCCCTGACCTTCTTTGACTCAAAGCTGGCGCTCTACCATTTGAACATGGCTCCACTTCTGGTTTTTATTTTTTTTTCCCCGGGGGGTTCCTTGGAGATAAGCATCTCACAGACTTTCCTGCCCGGGGCTGGCCTCCAATGGCGATCCTCCGGATCTCAGCCTCCTGAGTAGCTGGGATGACTGGCGTGAGCCTGGCCATAGAGGTGATTAACTAGAACCTGTTCCGCTGCTTTGATTTCAGGAAGGCAAGAGGCCAATGCTCTCCCGGGAAGCTCCTGGCCAAGAGCTGATCTCCCTATGCCGACGGAGGAAAAATCAGGTACACCTCTCTCCTGCCAGCTCTCGCCTGTGTCTGAACTGAGGGAGGCCGTAGTTATGGTCAAATAGTCAGTCAGCCAACGTTTAAAACGTGTGTGTGTGTGTGTGTGTGTGTGTGTGTGTGTGTGTGTGCGTGCTCGCACGTGCTGGTCCTGGGGCTTGAACTCGGAGCCTGGGCACTGTTCCCTCGCACTCAACGCTGGCTCTCTACCACTTGAGCCACAGCGCCACTTCCGACTATTTGCTGCTTCATTGGAGATTGAGAGTCTCCCAGACTTTCCTGCCCCTGAACTGCGATCCTCCAGATCTCAGCCTCCTGAGTGGCTGGGATGATGGGCAGGAGCCACTGGTGTTTAGTTTGGGAGTACGTTTTGTTGGGCTGTCCTCTCGGGAGATGGAAGACAACTTGGTCTTCCCGGCCCTGATTTTCAGGCAGTAAATATAATAGCAAGCTAGCAGCCGGGAACTTAGGCCTGTCATCCCAGCTACTCAGGAGGCTGAGATCTGGAGGATTGCAGTTCGAGGCCAGCCCAAGACAGGAAAGTCCATGAAACGCTCTTATCTCCAATGAACCAGCCCAAAAGCCATAAGGGGCACTGTAGCTCAAGTGGTAGAGCTCCAGCACACAACGCAGAGAGGCTCAGGGAGAGCACCCAGGCCCTGAGTTCAAGCCCCACGACCGACCTAAGCAAATCATGCATATATACGTACCTAAAAGGCTTGATTTCGTTTGTTTCTGTCACACAGGACAGGGCTGAGGTGGGATTTCCAGAACTTTGCTTGTAGATGCCATCCTGAATTATTAATTTGGGTTTGTGGGAGAGGGCTGGACCAGTCCTGGCCTCAGTTTCCCCCCCTTCCCCGTCTCTGTTTCTCTCTGACTCTGTCTCTCTCTGTCTCTCTCCCTTCCCCAGTGAGATGAGCCAGAAGATGGCGAAGGAAGGGCCCCGCCTCTCCAAGAACCAGAAGTTCTCCGAGCACTTCAGCATCCATTGCTGCCCGCCCTTCACCTTCCTCAACTCCAAGCGGGAGATCGTAGACCGCAAGTACAGCCTGTGCAGGAGCGGCTGCTTCTACCAGAAGAAGGAGGAGGACTGGATCTGCTGCGCCTGCCAGAAGACCAGGTGAGCCCAGGCACCGGCCCCCAGCCCCTCCCCACCCCCCCTTCCCGGTCCACGCCGCCCTCTGCCCTGCCTAGCACCCTTGTTAGCCTGCTCTGCAAGGCTGCAGCGGGGCCCATGTGCAGACCCGCCTCCTTAGATGGGTTCTTCACTGTGACAGGCGTCTGGGGTGAGGCGCTGGGAAGGTGGCTCAGTGGTAGAGCGCTCGCCTCACATGCATGAAGCCCTGAGTTCGATTCCTCAGCACCACAGACACAGAAAAAGCCAGAAGTGGCCCTGTGGCTCAAGGGGAAAGCTTAGCCTTGAGCAAAAGGAGCTCGGGGACAGCGTCCAGGTCCTGAGTTCAAGTCCCAGGATGGGCAAAGGAAATAAATTAAAAAAAAAAAAAAAGAAGAAGAAAGAAAAAGAACAGGGAATCCCTGGCTGCGGCCCCCAGTCCCTTCCTTCCTCCCTTCCTTTCTTGCCTATTTTACGTCCGTGCTGGGGCTTGAACTCAGGGCCTGCGTGCTGTCCCTGAGCTCTCTGGCTCTCCAGCTCCGAGCCCCAGCTCCATATCTGGGTGTTGGGCCATGGTTTGTTGGACATCAAGCCTCTTGGAGCCTTTCCCTCCCTGCGCGCGGCGCTGGCCTCCACCCGCGATCCTCCAGACCTCAGCCTCCTTGAAGTAGCTAGGCCCATGGACGGCCGTGGTGTCTTTTGGCTCCCCAGCACCCGACGCCGTGCCAGGTCCCCCCAGAGACCCCAGCCCCGGCCAGCCTCGCCCCCTGCCGTGGCCAGAGCGCCCAGCAAGCCGCGGTCCCCTCCGAGGACGGAGCGTCAGCCACGGCCTCGGCCAGAGGTTCGAGCACCACCTCCACCAGCAGCCAAGCAGCGGCCCAGGCAGAAAGCCCAGCAGCCTGCAGCGAGGAGGAGCCCCCTGCGGGGCTCGGGCCCGGGCCGGGGGGCCTCGCCCGCCAAGGCCTCTAGGTTCTGATCTCGCCCCGCACCCGTCCGTCCCCAGCACACACACACCCCCGGGGCCTCAGGTCAGTGGCCGCGCGTCGGGTGGACCAGGGGGGGACCAGGCCCCGCCCTCTCCCATGTGTGTGTGTGACCCCAGCCCCCCATTAAATCCCCTCTGTGGCTGCAAAACCCTTGGCGTGGCTCCTGTGTTCACCCCGTTGCCCCTGGTCCACCCCGGGCTGGCTGACCCGCGAAAGCCCCGATAAACCAGCGACCCAGCGACCCCTACGCCACACACAGAGAGGGATGAGGGGACTGGGGGATGAGAAAAGGGACAGGGCGCCATTGAATTTCTCAGCCCTAACCCACGATCCCAACTACATCCCATGTGAATCTCAGTGGGAAGATCATCCACCATCCACCCATCCACCCACCCACCCACCCACCCACCCACCCATCCACCCACCCACCGACTCACCATCCACCCACCCATCCACCCACCCATCCATCCATCCACCCATCTATCCACCCATCCACCCACCCACCCATCCATCCATCCACCCACCCACCCATCCACCCACCCACCCACCCACCCACCCATCCATCCCTCCACCTACGCATCCATCCATCCATCCATCCATCCATCCATCCATCCATCCACTCATCCACCTACCCACCCATGCATCCATCCACCCACTCACCCACCGACTCACCATCCATCCATCGACCCACCGACTCACCATCCATCCATCCATCCACCCACCCACCCATCCATCCATCCATCCATCCATCCATCCACCCACTGACTCACCATCCACCCATCCATCCGTTTATCCACCTACCCACCCACCCATCCATCCATCCCTCCATCTACCAATCCATCCATCCATCCATCCATACATCCATCCACCCACTCATCCACCTACCCACCCATGCATCCATCCACCCATCCATCCATGTATGCTTGCATGCATGCATGCATCCATCCATTCATCCCTCCCTCCACCCACCCATCCATCCATCCATCCATCCACCTACCTACCCATCCATCCGCTCACCCATCATCCATCCATTTGTCCACCCACCCACCCAACTACCAATCCATCCATCCAATCCTGCACTCACCCACCCATCCATCCATCCACCCACCCATCCACCTACCCACCCATCCATCCATCCATCCATCCATCCATCCATCCATCCATCCATCCATCCATGTATGCATGCATGCATCCATCCATCCACCCACCCATCCATCCATCCACCCATCCACCTACCCACCCATCCATCCATCCACCCATCCACCCACCCACACATCCATCCACCCACCCATCCACCCACCGACCCATCATCCATCCATTTATCCACTCACCCACCCAACCACCAATCCATCCATCCATCCCTGCACTCACCTACCCATCCATCCATCCACCCACCCGTCCACCTACCCACCCATCCATCCATCCATGCATCAATCCGTGTATGCATGCATGCATCTATCCATCCACCCACCCATCCATCCACCCATCCACCTACCCACCCATCCATCCACTCACCCATCCATCCATCCACTCACCCACTCATCCATCCATCTACCATCCATCCACCCATCCACCCATCCATCCATGCATCCATCCACTCATCCACCCATTCATCCACCCACCCACCTATCCAGCCACCCATCCACCCACCCACACATCCATCCATCCACTCATCCACCCATCCACCTATCCAGTCATCCAGCCATCCAGCCATCTACCCATCCTTCCACCCATCCACCCACCCACCTATCCATCCATCCATCCATCCACCCACCCATCCACCCATCCACCTACCCATCCATCCACCCATCTATCCATCCATCCACCCAACCATCCACCCACCCATCTATCCACTCATCTACCCATCCACCCAACCATCTACCCACCCATCCACTCAACCACCTACCTGTCCATCCACCCATCCATCCACCCACCCACCCACCCATCCATCCATCCATGCACCTACCCATCCGTCCATCCACCCATCCATCCATTCACCCAACCACCCATGCACCTACCCATCCATCCATCCATCCACCTACCCATCCACCCACCCACTCACCCATCCATCCACCCACCCATCTACCTACCCATCCATCCACCCATCCATCCACCCACTCACCCATCACATTTGTCCATTACCCATCATCCATCCACCACTTTATTCCGTCACTCAACACACCTTACCACCTATGTCTAAGGTTCTTTCTGCCGTTCTAGGGAAAAGAAAGATGGCAGACAAGAAACCATGTAATTTGTAACTCCCAGGGCCCGGGAAGAGACTGGCTGATCGGGCCGGCGGGGTGTGAATGTTCTCATACTGCCATGATCACGATGCTCCCTGGACACTGGGTACCTCAGTGGAGTTATTACCTCTGCCTAAGGGTTCGAGGCTTCACAGAGGAAGCGCAGCCAGAGGGAATGTGTGCAGGAGGCGGCCCGTGGAGACGGCAGCACACTAGCCAGCTTCCCAGTCATCTGCTCTAGCTTAGCGGGACTAGCTTCTTTCTCTCTCCCTCTCTTTAAATTTGCCAGTCCTGGGGCTTGAACTCAGGGCCTGGGCACTGTCTCCGAGCTTTTTTTACCCAAGGCTGGCGCTCTACCACTTGAGCCACAGCGCCACTTCCGGCTTTTTTCTGTCTGTGGTACTATGGAATCAAACCCAGGGCTTCTTGCGTGCTAGGCGAGCGCTCTACCACTGAGCCACATTCTCACCCCCTACATTGAATTCTTGACTGCATTCTTCTCTTCTTCATCCATCCACTATTTCCCCTTAACCCTCATTCCTATCAAGTACCTGTTTCCTGGTGTTATTCAAGTCGTGAGACTTGAACTCAGGGCCTGGGCACTGAGCTTTGTTTTCTCAAAGCTGGTGCTCTACCACTTTTGAGCCATCTATGGCTCCACCTCCAGTTTTCTGGTGGTTCATTGGAGATAAAGAGTCTCACAGATTTTCCTGCCTGGCCTAGCCTCGAACTGTGATCCTCTAGCTCTCAGCCTCCTGAGCAGCTGGGATGCCAGGCTTGAGCCCCAGGTGCCCGGATGTCCCTCCTTCTCCGTGTGGACTTTGCACGGTCTGAGGAATGACACTGAGTTTTCCCACGTTTGCCTGCGTTCGCCCAGCACCCCCACTGCTGCAGAGCCCTCTGTCCCTCACCTTGTCTGAGGGTGGAGACATTGTCTCAGCTGAGTGCTGTGCTGACTTTTCCTGTGCTCTTTGTCAACCAGATTGAAGCGAAGAAGCAAGCCGGCCCCCAGAAAGAAGTAACGAAGCCATTGCTAGTGCATGCATGGCCCGGGCCGCGGGTCGCCCCGCTTCGTGGCCCATCTGCTCCCGGAGGAGTCATCTGGCTTCTAGAATGAGGCAGGAACAGGCACCTGCTGATACAGCCCACTGCCCCCATGACCGGGGAACCTCAGGGCTGGCTGCCTGGAGGTGAGCACCAGGGAACTGACACGCCCCTAAGACTGTGAGGCTCATGATTGGTCCAGCCCTAAGACTGTGAGGCTCATGATTGGTCCACCCCTAAGACTGTGAGGCTCATGATTGGTCCACCCCTAAAACTGTAAGGCTCATAATTGGCCCACCTCTAAGACTGTAAAGCTCATGATTGGTCCAGCCCAAGACTGTTAATCTCATGATTAGTCCATCCCAAGATGGTAAGGCTCACGATTGGTCCATCTCTAAAACTGTAAGGCTTATAATTGGCCCACCCCTAAGACTGTAAAGCTCACGATTGGTCCAGCCCAAGACTGTAAAGCTCATGAGTAGTCTACTCCCTATGACTGTAAGGCTCTCCTGATTGGTCCATCCCTAAGACTGTTAAGCTCATGATTGGTCCACCCCAAGACTGTGAGGCTCATGATTGGTCCACCCCTAAGATTGTCAGGCTCATGATTGGCCCACCCCTAAGACTGTTAAGCTCATGACTGGTCCATCTCTGGACTGTAAAGCTCATGATTGCTCCATCCCAAGACTGTAAGGCTCATAATTGGCCCACCCCTAAGACTGTAAAGCTCATGATTGGTCCAGCCCAAGACTGTAAAGCTCATGATTAGTCTACTCCCTAAGACTGTAAGGCTCTCCTGATTGGTCCACCCCTAAGACTGTTAAGCTCATGGTTGGTCCATTCCAGGACTGTAAAGTTCATGATTAGTCCATCCCACGATTTTAAGGTTCATGATTGGTCCATCCCAAGACTGTTAGGCTCATGATTGGTCCACCCCTAAGACTAGTAGGCTCATGATTAATCCATCCCAGGACTGTAGAATTCATGATTGGTCCATCCTGATTTTGATTCCCTGCCCAGCATAGCCACACTGTGTGTGTGTGTGTGTGTGAGTGTGTGTGTGTGTGTGTGTGTGTCTGTGAGATTCACCAGTAACTGGGGCTTAAACTCTGGGCCTTGTAATCTTGCTAGACCTTTTCCTCTCCAGGCTGGTGCTCAACCACATGAGCCATCCCTACACTTCTATCTTTCTGTTGGTTCATTCAAGATCAGAGTTTTGTGGGCCTTTCCATCTGTGGTTGTCAGTTCTGTCTGGGATGCCCAGGCTCACAGTGTTTGTGATGGTGTTTGAATCTCACCTGAGAGACGCTTCTCCCAAAAACACAGTGCTGTGTTGCTTGTGTTTTGTTTTGTTTTTTTGGTGGGTCATAGGGCTTGAACTCTGGGCCTGGGCACTGTCCCTCAGCTCTTCAGCTCAAGGCGAGCGCTCTACCACTTGAGCCACAGCGCCACTTGTGGTTTTCTGGTGGTTCACTGGAGATCAGAGTCTCACAGACTTTCCTGCCCGGGCTGGCTTTGAACCGCGATCCTCAGCTCTCAGCCTCCTGAGTAGCTGGGATGACAGGCGTGAGCCACGGGTGCCCAGCTCTCTTATTACTCTAGTCCACCATTCTCACTTTGGTCTGTCATCCTAGCACTTCTCACCTTCTGGAACTTTCTTGCTTACTGCTTGGATTCCCCCTTCCCTCATGTCAACTTTGTGACTGCCCACATCTATTTATTGCTACTTTCTCAGTTGCTGGCGCTAATAAAAGGAATGAATGCTTGTTAGCCAAAATTAACCCCTCCCTCCCTCCTTTCCTTCCTTCCTTCCTTCCTTCCTTCCTCCCTTCCTTCCTTCCTTCTTCCTTCCTTCTCTTTCCTTCCTTCTCCTTCCTTCCTTCCTTCCTTTCTTCCTTCCTTCCTTCCTTTCCTTCTTTCTTAATTTCTTTCTTTCTGCCAGCACTGGGGCTTGAACTCAGGGCTTTCAACCCTCACTTAGCTTTTCCAGTCAAGGCCTACCACCGGAGCCGCATCTCTACTTCCAGATTTCTTGTCGCTAGCTACTTGGAGAGGAGAGTGTCTGGCGTGTGTCCGCCTGGGCTGGCTTTGAACTGTGACCCTTAGATCTCAGCTTCCCGAGTAGCTAAGAGCACGGCTGCTCTTGGGCGAGGTGGGCAGTCGTTAGGACGCAGGGGTGCGGGGTGAGGGGTGTTGAGCAGCTGCACATGGAATTCTACAGTTGATGGTCATTTCCCACCTCAGCGCTGTGCACATACCATCTCCTCATCTCCTGCTATAGTTGCCAACGAGAAATCTGCTGTCCATCGTCGTGTCTGTCTATTGTAAGTAAATCTGTATTTTCCCTTTTTTGTTATTGTTTGTTTGTTTATTGCCAGTCCTGGGCCTTGAACCCAGGGCCTGGGCCCTGTCCCTGAGTCTTTTGCCCAAGGCTGGCGCTCTACCACTTGAGCCACAGCGCCACTTCCAACTTTTTCTGTGTATGTGGTATTGAGGAATTGAACTCAGGGCTTCATGCATGCTAGGCGAGCACTCTACCACTGAGCCCCCTTCCCAGCCCTTTGTGCTTTTGTTTGAAAGATTTTTCTTTTTTGGGTCCGGTCGTGGGGCCTGAACTCTGAGTGCTGTTCCTCAGCTCTTCAGCTCAAGGCTAGCACTCTACCACTTGAGCCACAGCTCCACTTCCAGCTTATTGCTTATGTGGTGCTGAGGAATCGAACCCAGGGCCTCATACATGCAAGGCAAGCGCTCTACCACTGAGCCAACTTCCCAGCCCTGTTTGAAAGATTTTTTTTTTTTTTTTTTTTTTTGTCGGTCATGGGGCTTGAACTCTGGGCCTGGGCGCTGTCCCTCAGCTCTTCAGCTCAAGGCAAGCGCTCTACCACTTGAGCCACAGCGCCACTTCCGGTTTTCTAGTGGTTTATTGGAGATAGGAGTCTCACGGTCTTTTCTGCCCGGGCTGGCTTTGAACCGCGATTCTCAGATCTCAGCCTCCTGAGTGGCTAGGATTACAGGCGTGAGCCACCGGCGCCCGGCTGTTTGAAAGATTTTTGTCCTGGACTTTTGCTATGATTTTCTTCACTAAGTGGAGATTTCTTTCTTTCTGTTCCATTCAGGACTGAAGTTGCTTCAAATTCTGAAGATTTAGGTGCCAAAAAAACAAAAATCCCCCCCCCAAAACCAAAAAAAACCCAACCCAAACCCAAACCCAAAACAGTTAATGCACTACTGGCCATAGATAGTGGCAAAACAAGTAATAATAATAATAAAAAGGAAGAATGTTGGAGTGTTGTCAAGGTTGGGAGAAGACTTGCTCCTAAATCACTGATGAGAACTTCTAGATCATAACGTGGGGTTCAGGTGGGGGGGGTGGGGAGGGGGGGAGAGGGGTACTAGCAGGGTAGGTCATTGCGTAATCTCTAATCCCGCCGTTATGACTTCAGAGATTCATCTGGAAGAGACTTACACTTCTAGTTTATGGATATGTCTGTTTATATCTATGTGTCTACCTATCCTATCTATTATCTATCGATCTATCGAGCAATCGATCATCGATCGATTGAGTGATCCGTCTGTCTATCTATGTATCTCCAGTGTATTATGGCTTGTAGTTGATGGAGAAAACCGTGAATGTCAAAAGCAGACAGACAGCAGGTGTTCAACACAACTCAAGGCCCTAGCCTTCATCTTCACATCCCACCCTGCCCCACCGTGTCCAGCTCAGCCAGGGGCTCTGGAAGCGTGCAGGGAGCTCACACTTACCACCCGAGCTACTCCGGAGGGCTGAGATCTGAGGATGCCAATTCGAAGCCAGCTTGGACACACACACACACACACACACACACACACACACACGGCTGCACAGAAACACTTTACCAATATTATCCACCAAGCACACCTGAGCTATTTGCAAGGTTGTGTTTTGAACCTATTTGGGATCAGCAGTTGGGATGGCTTCTCAGATGGGGGGGGATGGACAGCCCCCCCCCACTAACCAGTCCCAACCGGCAATCTCACCTTGTCATCAGCAGAGAGCGCGCAGGTAGCCAGAGGTCACGTCGCAGGAAGAATGTGGGCGAGTGCACGGGTAGAGAGGCTCAAAGGGGGGGTTCACTCCTGGGGGTAGACTTGAGCCAGCACCAGGCGGGTCACAGTAGATCCCAGGAGTTCTGGAAGGTTCTGGATCCTCAGGTTCACACACGCCAGACCTGGCCCAGTGTCAGAAGCCATGGTGAACGGATGTGTATTGTTGTTCAGGGTGGTGGTGGTGGTAGAGGTGGTTTAGAAGATGGCGGCTCAGGTCCTGCCTTGCATATTGACGCTGCCATAACTCTGTGGATGTGGCAGTTTTACTCATGGAGCCAGTCCTGGGCCTTGAACTCGGGGCCTGGACCCTGTCCTTGAGCTTCTTTTTGCTCAAGGCTGGCGTTCTACCGCTTAGGCCAAGGCTCCACTTCCAGGTTTATGGTGATTCATTGCAGATCAGAGTCTCATGGATTTCCCTATCTCCCCCCCCCCCCCCCCGGCTGGCCTCGAACTGCGATCCTCCAGATCTCAGCCTCCTTGAGTAGCTTGGATGACAGGCGTGAGCCACCGGGGCCTGCCTGGAGGTGTCCGTTCTAAGATCAGGGAGTTGTAACTCGTAGGATGTTCAGGTTAGAAATGTCTGCCTGGACTACACGCAGGTGCTATAATACGCGACCCACTGAGGCCACTTCAATCATCAACTCCGCAGGTGCTGAAAAGAAAACAGAATTCGGGGTGGTAGGCAGGTGCAGGGGGAAATGCATATGGCGGACATCTCAGAGAGACAAAGGACAACTTGACCCCTGTCCCCCCAAAAAAACAAAACCTTGGCTCCGTCTGCATCCTAGGAAGCCAGGAGCCTCGCAGAACATGCTAGAATTCTACACTGGGTTCTAGAAAGAAAATCGAGAATCGAAAAACAAAAACTGGTGCCCCCAAACCAAAACCAAAGTAGGATGTGAACCCATCCCTGTGAATATCCAGAAATGACCGGATTTGTCTGTTCGTTACAGAAATAAAACGCTCTGGGGAAACTGATCAATTGCTTCTGGAAATTCTTTGCAACCGGAGGGGAGTGGAAGGGGGTAGAAGGTGGATTGTGTGTCAGAAGTGTGTCCAAATCCTATTTTACCTTGATTTTTATGTATTATTATTATTATTATCATTATTATTATTTTGTGCCAGTCCTGGGGCTTGAACTCATGGCCTGGGCACTGTCCCTGAGCCTCTCTTGTGTTCAATGCTGGCTGGTACTGCACTACTTGAACCACAGGACCGCAGCTGACTTTCTCTGAGCGGTTGACTGGTGGTTAAGAGTCTCATGGACCTTTCCTGACCTGGAGGCTGGCTTTGAACCGCCATCCTCCAGATCTCGGCCTCCTCCTGAGTCACTGGGATTAAAGGCATGAGCCACGGGCACCTGCCTCGCTTCCTGAGTCATCCAGGTTGGGAAATGCATCTTAACTTGGGGCTCTGCCACCTGCTGCCACCAGGTGGCTTTCCCTCAGTTTCTCTCTCTTGTATCGTTTTCGTTTAAAACTCAAGGGCAGGCCTTGGTGCTCTACTGCCTGAACCATGCCTCCAGCCCTGCTTTTTTTCCTTGCTGGTTATTTTAGAGATGGAGTCTCATGGATTTTTTTCTTTCTCTTCTCCCCCCCGCCCCTGCCTGGGTTGCGATCCTACAGATCTCAGCTTTCCTGGCAGCTCTGGCTCATGGGACTGCAGCTGTGACCTCAGGGGACTGGAAGGTGGTTCAGTGGTAGAGTGCTCGCCTAGCATGCACGAAGCCCTGGGTTCCATTCCCCAGTACCACAGACACAGAAAAAGCTGGAAGTGGCGCTGTGGCTCAAGTGGTAGAGCGCCAGCCTTGAGTGAAAAAAGCTCAGGGACAGGGCCCAGGGCCCCCCAGGACTGAGCGGAGGAAAGATTAAAGGGAAGTGTTTTCATGCTGTGTCTGTTTAGTTATGGATTCAGGTGTTAAATTGGCAATTTTGGGACTGGATGAACTTGGGGCCTTTTAAATATACATTAACCACATTATCAATTGGAATTGGCCTCTGTATTTTGGTGGGGGGGGTCTTGAACTCAGGTTTTGGCTCAAGGCTGGCGCTCTACCACTTGAGCCACGGCGCCACTTCTGCCTTTTGCTGGTTTATTGGAGATATAAAGACACTTTTGGACTTTCTTACCCAGGACTGGAAGTGGGGTGGTCACCCCCTTAGGAAAGTGGGGTGCCTCCTCATCTCCCCCAGCCTAGCTCTAGGCCTCAGGCTTCCCTCCCAGCCCTCAGCCCTTTTCTAGAGCCTTCTCCAGGCTGGCTGGCCTTTTTCCTGGCTGTCTACTATTCCCCTCCTCCCCAGGCCTCTCCTGGGCCGGCGGCTTCCTCCAGGGGGGTAAGGCGGCCAGGAGTGGGGTTTGGGGTGTGGGGCCGGGGTGCGGGCCGTTGGCTGTTGGCCGTTGGCCGTTGGGGTGGCGGGTGGAACGCGGGGCCCGGCCAGGCCGCGGCTCCTCCGGACCCCGACACCCCCGGGGAGGAGGAGGAGGCCCAGTGGGGCGCCCCCCGCCCCCGCCAGGCCTCCAGGCCCAGGATCGAGGTCCCCCCCTGCGCCCCAAGCCCGACCCAGGTGTGGGGGGCGACCCCGGATCCCCCCTCCCGAGCCCCCGGGCCCCCCCGGACGCCCCCTGACCCCGTCCCCTCTCCCCAGGGCCCGCGGGGTGTCCGCCGGAGGTGCCCCGGTGTGGACGGCCGAGAAGCGGGGTCTGCAGGAGCAGAGGCGCAGGTGAGACCCGGGGCTCCCTTCGATGTTAGGGTAGATTTGGGGCCAGGCCTGGGCCTCGAACCCGGGGCCTGGGTGCTGCCCCTTTTACCGTTTTTTTTTTCTTTTTTGTGTTTGCTCTACCACTTGAGTCACAAATCCATGTCCAGCTTTTTGCTGCTTCACTGGACATCAAGAGTCCCACAGACCTTCCTGTCCGGGCTGCCTCTGAACCTTCACCCTCAGATCTCAGCCTCCTGAGCCCCCAGGATCCTTGGCGGGAGCCAACAGTGCCTGGCACTTTCTTTTTATCTGTCTGTCTGTCCATCCATCCATCCATCCATCCATCCACCCATCCATCCATCCATCCATCCAATCATCCATCCATCCATCCATCCATCCATCCATCCATCCACCCACCCATCCATCCATCCATCCACCCATCCATCCATCCATCCATCCATCCAATCATCCATCCATCCATCCATCCATTCATCCATCCATCCATCCATCCATCCATCCATCCATCCATCCATCCATCCATCCATCTAATCATCCATCCATCCATCCATCATCCAATCATCCATCCATCCATCCATCCATCCATCCATCCATCCATCCATCCATCCAATCATCCATCCATCCATCCATCCATCCATCCATCCATCCATCCATCCATCCATCTATCCATCCATCTATCCAATCATCCATCCATCCATCCATCATCCAATCTATCTTTTTGGTCTATGTTTTTGGTGCTTGGCTTGGGGCTTGAACTCAGGGCCTTGGCCTTTTCCAAGCTCAAGTCTGGTGCTCTCCCACTTGAGCCACACCTCCACTCCCCACTTTTGCTTGGCTCCCCAGAGATTGATTGGTCTTCCCAGGCTGGCCTCAAACCACCATCCTCCAGATCCCAGCCTCCCGAGCAGCCAGGATGTCAGGTGTGAGGCCACCCCCCCCCCCATGGCCAGTTTCCATTTGTTTCTTTTCCTGTCTTGCTTTTAGCGATGCCTCGGTCCCTTCCCTGCTCCCCCATGCCGGTGGACTCACACAGCTTCCTGGGAATTCAAGCCAACCGTCAGCCAGGCTGAGAGGCGGCTATGAAGGCTGAAATGGGAGAATGCTAAATCAGGCCACCTGTTCCTGGAGGAGAGCAAAGAGCGAGGGAGGGAGAGAGGGAGGGAGGGAGGGAGGGGGGAAGGGGAGTGCGCTCACCTCAGGTGGAGTTACTTCTAGAACCGCGTACCTCACACACCAGGGCACTGCAAGAGTCCTGGGGCAGACACTAAAGGTTCCAGATTCAAATCCTTCAACAGTGTTGCTCATGCCCCCGGGTGCCAGGCTTCGCTGGCTTCTCCGTCTGTGGCATCAATATTCCCACACCCGTTTCCCCTGCTTGAAATGGAGAATGTGAAAACAACACAAAGTTAATAATCATCGCACACAAGAAAGGTAATCTTCACATCCTTGGCAAACCAATCAGGCCCGGCCGCCAGCCAAGGAGAAAAAACCCAAAATAAAAACAAACACAAAAACCACAAAAGAGAGAAAAAGAGAAATCCAAGAACCAGGTTTCTTAGGGAAATTCACTCTTGCTCACTCAAGAAACGTGGCTTTTTTTTTTTTTAATGATTATTTCCTCTCTCTCACCCTCTGATGGTTCACTAGTGGACAAAAAGTCTTGCTTTATTTTATTTTTATTTGTGTGTGTTCCTCTAGCGAGCTCCCAGGGGTGATTGGCGTATAACTTCAGAAAACCGGGCAGGGAAGAATGAAAGGAGTCCAGTGGGGAAAGCCCCGCCTCTGCTAATTGCATCTTATGCCTATGCAGCTCATTTACATATTTGTGAATGACCTCACTGGCTAACTGCCCCCGCCCACCACCCTTCCCTCCTTCCTCCTCCCATCTCCCTCCAGGAGATGCCCTAGGGGCCCAGTTCCCCTAGATTCTAGGCTGGGCAAACTTCCAAAGTGTTTGTGTCTAGTCCTTGGTCCTGTGGCTTGTAGCCCTAGGATTCACCGTTGGTTTTTTTTGGTATATATTGGTGAGCAGTGAAATGATTTTTAAACCTGATTCTTCTTTTTGGAAATACATATATATATATTGGTGCTGGTCCTGAGCTATTTATTTGCCGGTTCAAGGGAGATGAATCTCACTCACAGACTGTTCTGTCTGGGCCAGCAGTTTGGAGTCTGGAGACACTTGGTTTTCAGCCTTCCCGAGTACCTGGTATGGCAGGAACTACAAGCAGCAGCAGCTATGCCAGTCCGTTCACTGAAGGCTGAGTAACATAAGCGACTCAGCCAGCTTCTCCCTCCCCGGGGAGAGGCAGACATCTGGCCAATCAAGAACAGTGACTTCAGTCATTTTTCTTTTCTTGGCAAATGAAGCCTTTGTTGTCTTGGTTCGTCTTTTTTTTCTTCTCGAATAGATCTCACCATCAGATCAAAGAAAGTCAGCCATGGCTCCTGTATTTTCCTTTTTCTTGTAGAACTTTTCTCTAAAAGGGACAAATTATCCCCCCCCCCAAAAAAAAAAAACCCACCTCACCATGGCACACATGCCATGTATTTTCCTTCAATAAAGTTTTTCACATTATACATTTCCTGGGGAAACCGTGGGAATACTGCTGATATCCCACGGATGCCAAGCTGTCTTCTGGCTCGCCTGTAGTTTGGCTTTGGATCTTCCCACGTGCGTGCTTGGTTTGCACACGTGGGTCTTGGATTCCAAGTAGAGCCCGGAGCAGATGGTGCACACGCGTGGCTTGGGTTTGAATTGTCGAGAGCCTCTCTAACATGTCTCGCTAGACATTCTTCCAACTTACGTTGCAATGTCGGGTAGTTATTTTTTCTTTCCATTTGCTATTCTTGTCTTACTGCGTTGTCTACTAACGTTCCTTCTTGAGCTGGAAGGCAGTGGCCGGGAGCCTGGGTGTCCTATGTGTCTTGTTTCTGATTTTAGAGGAAAGGCATCTAGAATTTTCCACTCCAGCATAGAAGGATCTTGTTTTTTAGCCGCTCCGCCTGCCATAAATTTCTTTTGCTCGCAGGTGTGTGTGTGTGTGTATGTAGAAACTTGACAGGTCCTTTGCACACACACACCCCAAATTCTAGATCCTTCAGGCCTGGACCTACAGATCTAGATAGCTGGAAATGTTTGTCTTTTACAGATTGAGTCAGAAAAAGTCCAGAGAGAGAATCTCGGCGCAGGTCAGTTTTCTGGGCTTTTCCAAGCTGTGTCCTTCACAACCACAAACCCAGCCAGAGCTGCTCCTATGTTAACAGGAGGTTCGAGTTCCTTTTCCCTGTCCTAACTTTATTCTCCCCCCCCCCCCAACCCCCCGCCCGTTGTTGTTCTCTTCTTATTTGTGTTACAATTCTTTTATGGTGGAATCAAATGATGAACCCTGATGTTAATTAATCCATCCACATTGGGGAATTCTCGAATCGATGGATCCACAAGAAGGAAAAAAAAAAACAATTCAGAAAATTCTCGGCCTTGGCTCTGATACCGATTTTTTTTCTTTCTTCCCATTCCCTGTTCTTTTTTATCCTTTCTTCTGTGAGAACTCCACCGACATTGTTTTTTTTTTCTTGTTTTTAATGTTTGGACTTTAGCATCTTTCTATCTTTTCTTTGGCTCTCCCCTCCTGTGGAGCTCAGGCCTGTTTTTCCCCCACGTTGTGCACACTGAAGGTGAGAGTTGGGCTTTGGTTGTTGGTTTTTTCCTGTCATCTCTGCATCCTAAGAGAGGAAGAGGAGGAATACTTCCTTATTGGTTTTGTTTTTTGCCGAACAATATTGGAAGGGACCCAAAGGGATTTTTTTTTTCCCCTTTTGGAAACAAATGTCAAATTCCTCAAGGCTCTTCACTTTTTTTTGTTGTTGTTGCAAATCCCAAATGGAAGGGGCTCGTGATACAGGATGGGAAAGAAATCCCGAGGGCCTTCACCAAAGCGGGGGGACAAGAGGGCCATCCATCCGGGTATATGATGATGGATATTGGTCATATTGGGCCACGTTTTGGTACCAGGGGAAACTGAGTCAAGCCTCACACCTCCCCCTCCCCCAAAGTGAGGGGAGGGCATTTCTTAGGTCTCTGCTTTTCCAAGAAGTTGTAGAGGGAGGAGGAGGAGGCAGTTTCTGCTCAAGCTTTATTCTCCTTCGCAGAAAACAGCTGGAGGCAGGTGCACCCCATTTTCTGTAGCCTGACCCTCACCTGGGGGGGGGTGTCTCATTACCCTCAGCCCTTTCCCCACAGAATGGGGCTTCTCTTGGGCTCCTGTGGCGAGGGAGCCAACTAGGACCCAAGGTCAAATCCCACTCCTGTGCTAAGTAGGTGCTCAGCTAAGTATTTGTTGAATGAAGACGACTTCACTTTCTCGTGGCGACGCCTTGGTCCAGATTTGGCCCAGGAGGGGCTGCTGGGTGGATGTATGTGATGTGAAAAGAGGGTGTCCCTGCAGTACCCCAGCCCCCAGCCCCCCCAGCCTTGAAGAAAAGGTCTGGGTTTCTCAAGCGGCGTCCAGGTGAAGGAAGGAAGCCTCACGGGGGACAGGGAGTGGCTGCCTGACAGGGTCTTGCTATGTAGTCCAGGCCAGCCTCCAGCCCTCGGCCTCTCTCCACGGCTGCGAGTACAGCAGGGTGCCTAGAGGACCTGCCTGACCCCAAAACACACGGCTGGAGCAGTTCCACTAGCAGTAGAGAATAAGGGGTACAATTTAGATTTCTAAGGGGAATAGAAAAATCTCCACAGGAATAAAGCCACTCCACGGGTGGGGATATCAAGCAATGCATGATGGGTGATATGATAAAGGCTTGGACAGTGTGAGCAATTTAGATGACTAGATTGGACTGGCCACCAAACAGTATTGGCTTAGACACAAAAGTCTCAAGAAAATGCCAACAGCCAAGACACTTGGACCAATTGCTAAGATGGTTTTACTCAACGCCGGGGCATTGGCCCAAGAAAGATGAATTCATCTAGGCATGGATGAATTTTGGAAGTTTCCAGAAACGATGGCTTTGAGCAGGGACGGCTGATCAACGTCTGCCAGGAACTGGCGGCCCCAAAGGCAGAGAGTTTATGATTGTGGTTTGAAGCCAGGCCAGCGAACCTGAGCCCCTCACTTCGGATGAACCAGCAAAAAGCCAGCACAGAAACATGGTTCAAGGAGTAGAAAGCCATACCTGAGGCTTGTTTTATACTAGCACATACTGGGTTATCACTGAAGCTGGGGTACCATGGTCTAGATTACAGGAAAGCGTGATTTATGTTGGTGTATGCCCTGACTATGGAATTGTCTTTTATGATGTATAGTTTTTCACAAAAATTGCCTGACCTGTGGGCAGGAATGGTACGTGGGGGAAAGCAAGGAAGGGGTGACACTGCCCCCCAAAACAGAATGTACTTACCTTTTATATGAAAGGCTAACTGCTCTGTGTAAACCTAATAAAATGACATTTTAAAAGCCATTTTAGGTATTTAAATACTAGCAGTTTTGTGTTAGAACTGGGACTTGAACTCAAAAGACAACTCAAGACAGGTTCTGGTGTTTTACCACTTGAGCCACAGCTGTACTTGTAGCTCCTTGGTGGGTAACCGGGAGCTTCCAAGTCTCCCACACTTTCCTTCCCAGGCTGGTTTGGAACCCTGCTTTTTCACAGCCAAGACAGTTCACAAGGAGCCCGGAAGTTGAAGGTGTAGCCATAGCCACACTGTGGGCTGTTAGAACAGCACAGGGTGTGGACACATATTCCTTCTGTCCCTTCCATCTTTTGGTTTGCCAGTCAGTCCTGGGGCTTGAACTCACACTCACAGAGCCACATTCCCAGTCCTGTACCCCCCATGTCAATTCCAAGTGCAGATGCGCTTTGCCCTATTTACACCAGCCAATCACAAGCTGACGGGGAACCTGAGCTCAGCCAATGGGAGCCCTGGAGGGCAGGGGTGGCAGGCTAGGTATAAATAGGAGCACGGCCCCGCCCCGTGCATGGCGCATCTACCAGTGCAAGAACCGTCGAGAGCGCTTTTAGAAATCCAGATTTATTTTGCATCCCCTTTCTCTTCACCTTTCCCAAGTGCGCAAGTAGTGCGTTCAGGACCACTCGGGAGTGGTCCCTACCCACTCCGTGGCCTGGGCCGTGGGTGCCGCTGACCAATCTTCCGTGGCGGGCTGGGCGCTCCAATCCTCTGCGGAGAAACCACAAAAACCCCGTCAGCCCTGGGGATGGATAAGGACTTTTGGCCAGAACATCACGTATTAATAAACCCCTAGCGCTCCCGCCAGGTCGTACAGTGCATGCCTGCAATCCCGGCGTTGTCAGGAGGCTGCGGCCTGAGGACCTCATTTCTATCAGCTATTGCAGGAAAAAAAAAAACAACCCAATCTCCCATGAAGCAGTAAAAAAGCCGGAAGAGGTAAGGGCGTGCACGTACCGGTGGGGAACTGCTGGATGGGCACGGAGGGCACCTGCACCCCCTCGGACCAGTCGGCCACCTCGGGCTGCGTGGCTGTGAACTCGGGCGCAGGCGCGGTCCACTCGCCCTGGAACTCCTCCTTGGTGACGGCCTTCTCGGCTGCGGCCTGCTCCTCCTTCTCAATCTGTGATCGGACACGGGGGGGAGGGGGGAGGTCAGGAAGGGGGCGGGAGGATGGGTGGCAGGGGAGGGCACATCGGGCCAGGGAGCATGCTCACCTCCTCGGGGTCCCGGTAGAAATAGAGGTCCGGCATGACCTCCCACGGGTGCTCGCGGGAGATGGTGCCGCGCATGCGCAGAACTTCCCGGGCCAGCATCCACCACATGAGACCCACGGAGTGCGCGCCCTGTAGAGGGACCGGGGAGCGGTTGGGTCCCCAAACAGCCCGACCGCCCGCTTGCCTGGGAAGGAGGTACATAGCAACAACGAGGCAGAAGCCAGTCATTCCAGCTACTCAGGAGGCTGAGATCCAGGGGATCGTAGTTCGAGGCCAGCCCAGGCAGGAATGTCCTTGAGGCTTGTCTCTCCAATGAACCACCAGAAAACCAGAAGTGGCGCCACATTTTGTTTTGCTCAAAGGGCCCGAACCCCAGCCCTAAGCACACACAGCTCAGGGACAGCACCCAGGCCGAGTTTAAGCACAGGCAGACCAAAAGCAAAACCTACATGGAAATCGCGATTCCCTAAAATCAGACAATCCATCCCAACAGGAAGCATTAGAGCCTGTAGCAAGGACTACTAGCAAGCCCCGTCCACAGAGGAGGACGGAGTGCTAGCGAACGCCTCGCCCCTCGTGTGGCACACTACCTACACTTGAGAACCCCTGGGCCACTCAGCGACCCTGGTTCCAAGCTCTAACAATGTGCGTGGGGGCTGGATGGGTGGGGGAGCGGAGAAGGAAGGAGGGATCCCCGCTACCTTGTTGTTGCACGGGATGGCGATGTCCACGTAGCGCAGTGGGGAGTCGGTGTTGCACAGCGCGATGGTGGGCAGGTTGACGTAGGACGCCTCCGTGAGTGGCTGGTGGTCGGCCCGGGGGTCCGTCACCACCAGCAGGCGGGGCTCGCGGAAGGCCGCCTGGATCTGGTTGGTGAAGGTTCCGGGGGTGAAGCGGCCGGCGATCGGGGTGGCGCCCGTGGCAGCTGCAAACTTCAGCACGGCGCGCTGCACAGAATCAAAGGCAGAGCTTCAGCCCAGGTATCTCAATCCTGTGAACCATGCTCCCAGGACCTGACCTCACAGCCTGGGGACCTCGCCCTCTCCCCCTCCCATCAACTGCCCAAGGGGCATTGTGGGTAGTTAGCCAGAGATCAGCCCAACAGGTTCCCAACGGTCCACCTTAGACCTCCCTCTGCCTCCTGGGCAGACACGAGTAGCGCATGCCTGTAATCCCAGCTACTCAGGAGATGAAGACCTGAAGATCAGAGCCCCAGCCTGGAGCAATGTAAGCAGCCCCCAGGACAGTCCCCAGCTCTGCCTCTGCCCTTTACCCCTCGTCCCCCAGTGCCAGCCTGTGTGCATGTGCTGGGGTGGTGGCACCTGTCCGGTGTTGCGGGAGGAGATGACGCTCACGTCCGCGGGGTTCTCGATGGCCACAATAGCGCGTGCGGCCAGCAGCAGCTTCTCCCATGTCCGCTTCAGGTTAATGATGTAGATGCCTGTGGGGGGGGGGGGGGGGGGAGCCGGGGGAAGGTGAGTAAGCAAGCCTCCCCCACCCGAGTTTTCTAGAAAGTTCACGTGGTGTTGCAGGAGACACTATCACCGCCAGTCACAGATCGGAGCTCTCGTGGGGTCAGCGAGAGTCCTGCGTTGCTGTGGCACACCTCCGACACCTGGGGTTCATGGGCCACACGGGCCTCCACCAGGCTTTAACAGTGTGCTGCCCCCCAAGCCCCGCCCCCAGGCCCACCGTCCAATCAAGTACCTCCCATCCTTTTGCACCAGAGCCCCGCCTCTAATCCCACTGTCTAATCAGCAGGCTCCAAGAAGCACAGCATCTAGTGAGCAGGACACTTGTCCCAATTGTCAGGAGGCTGCGATCTGAGGAACAGGATTTGAGGCCAGAATAGTCCAGGAGACTAACTCTGGTGCTGTGGCGCCTAGAGCACTAGCCTTGAGTTATGGAGCCCAGGGATAGCGCGGGAGGGGGAGGAAGAGGGGGAGGAGGGACGCACCGTCGGTCTTCCTCTTGTAGATGTACTGCTCCATCTGGAAGTCCAGGTTGGTGGCGCCCAGGTGCGTGCCCGCCGCCAGGAACTTGAGCACATCCTCCTCCTTCATCTGCAGGACATCCAGGGCTCCGGACATCGTGTTAGTTTCCCTTGGAAGTTACGATGGGAACCTGGAAGAAAACATGCCCAAGGTATGCTGAGTGTTAGTTTCATAGAAATTCTGAAGTCAGGTATCTTGGCCCACACCTGTAACCCCAGCTACCTAGGAGATGAAGATCTGAGGTTCAAGGTTCTAAGAAGTCAGCCAGGGCAGTTAGAACCCAAGAGACTCCTGCCCAATGGGCCATCAAAAAGCCAGAAGTGGAGCTGTGGTTATTGGAAAATCCACATGCACTGCTGCTGCGCTCACCACAGCTGAGTTATGAACACAGCCCAGATAATAAAGAATGAAAATACGACCACCACACACAGATACATACATGTGAGGCTCGGAAGGTGGCTTAGTGGCAGAGTACTTGGGTGCACGAAGCTGGATTCCTCAGGACCCACCACCCACATCAAGAGGCCTAAGTGGCACTGTGGCTCTAGTGGGAGAGCGCCAATTTGAGCAAAAGAAAGTCAGATCAGGAACAGTGCCCAGGCCCGAGTTCAAGCACCAAGACAGGCAAAAAGTAAAAGGAACGAATCCTGGTGAAGGTGTTATACCGGAATTTGGGGACCACCAGAAGACCCCCAGAGACCACGATCAAGCACGGTAACCGGTGACGCTAAGATGCCCTGAGCATACAAATCAGCACGGTTTTTATAGTATTGAACAAACTAACTTTTAAAGGAACTTTTACATAAGAAATTACATGACTGGTTAACATTTAAAGCAAGCTAAGCTGGGCAAATATGATTGGTTGACCTTTACAGAAAAAGGTCCTTGGTCCATAGCTTGATGGAAAACGGTAATGAGTCACACCTGGACCAACAGAATGCATGGCAAGGCTTGCCCTGGGCTCTGAAGAACTGGTTGGTTAGAAACTCTTAGTCCTAGGTGGCTGGGGAGCAACACCACTTGGGGTCTAACACTTGCCTTAAGCAAACGCCATCTATGGCTCCAAGAATTGTGCATGGCTTTCTGTCATAAATTCCTAGCATTGGAGCTAAAGTGGATCACGAGTCAAGTCGCAGAACTGAGATGGAGTGTTAAACAAAAATGGAGTTGCTTAGGTTTCTGAAAACATTATATTTCTTGGGCTGGGAAGGTGGCTCAGCGGTAGAGCACTTGCCTTGCATGCTTGAGGCCCTGGGTTCTATTCCTCAGCACCACAGAAGCAAAAAGAAAAAAGCCGGAAGTGGCGCTGTGGCTCAAGTGGTAGAGCACTAGCCTTGAGCTGAAGAGCTGAGGGACAGCGCCCAGGCCCAGAGTTCAGGCCCCACAACCTGACCGCCCCCCCACAAAAAAAAATTATATTTCTTCCCTAGGGCCTTACTGCCCGGGCCTCCAGGAGGGGCGTTGCAGCTGTGGGGATAATTCTGAGGACTTTTCGCTCTTGGTCTAGGCTGTAAAGCCTTTGAAGTCTTTTAAAATCATACAAAACCCATAAAATCATCTAGCACAAAGCAATTTGTACAGAAGCAACAATGAGCAGCTAGTAATCATAACTTCTAATTTCTATTACATTAAGCATTAGTGTTACTCCATGCCTTTTTAGTAAATTCATTCAGGGGGTGCTTGCCTACTTTGATGAGGGCAAGTCCAGTTTTCTGCCTCTTTCACTCCACTCCTCGAGGGTTTAGCAGAGTTTTTAGCAAGCAAAGGTACAGATGCGAAAATGGCTGTTAGGTGCTATGTATTTTTACGTTCTTCAAAAGTAAGCCAGAAACAAGTTGTACAAAGCACTCCTGCTTGTAATCGAGACAATAGGATACCTCCCAGACCTGAAGAACCTGCACCCAAATGGGGGGGAGGCGCTACCCCAGCTATTAAGCGGACCCCCAACAGAACCAGCCAGCAGAGAACCCAGGAGCCGAGTCTCATCGGTGTGAGGGTGCACAGGGAACGGAGCCCGGGGAGCACAAGCCTGCTTCGGGGTTTCTTCTCCCCGCTTTCTGGGGCTGTAAGGTGTGCCTGAATCATCACTACATTCGCCGGGGAAGTTAACTCTTCCTGGGGTAACTAAGCTTTAGCTGTCGCGGAGCTGCGGGAAACGGCTCAAAAATG
>NW_024870928.1:232500-251503 GCF_019054845.1 Dipodomys spectabilis
GCCGGCCGGGTGGGCGGGCCTACCCGGGGTGGGCGAGCTGCGGCGGCGTCTGCAGTCGCGTCTTCAGCAGGTCCAGCGGCTGCAGGAGCAGCGCGGAGCAGGTGCCGCTGAGGGAGCCGCACAGGAAGGCCTTGATCGTGGGGTGCAGCTGCGGGGTCAGGGGGGGACAGGGGTCAGCCCCGCCGCTCCCGGGGCGCCGCCCCGCACAAGGCCGCCCGCCCTGCCAGCTGCACTGTCGGCCCGGCCAGGGGAAGACAACGCTCATTTGCATACGTCCACGCTGGGAAGGGACGTATGTTAATTGAACCTCTCCTTATTTGCCTATGTGTCTTACGTAAAAGACGCACCCGGCTAGGGGCCCTCCTCATTTACATACGTCTCTCCTCATTTACATACGTCGATTTACATAAACAACGTGTGCTAATAGGAAGTCGACCTATGCTAATTGGAAGCCAAGGATCTACGTAAAGGACGCAGGCAAACAGACTCCCGCTCGTTTGCCTGTGGATTCACGGAAACGCGAGCTGTCCGCCCCGCAGCCCCGCCTCCCCTCCCGCGGGCGCTGAGTACCGACGGGAACGGAACCCCGGCTTCTAAAGCGGCCCCGTCCCGCCGGGCTCCCGCCCGCCCGCCTGGGCGGCTCGGGAGGAGCGGGGCTCCCGGCCGGCCCGGGCAGCCGGGGCTGTGGGACTCTGATCCCCGATGAACCCGCACGCAGGACCGTTGGCGAGCCCCCGGGAGTCGCGCCCTGTGGAGCACATGGGCAGCCAAGATGGCTCTGGGAGGGGTTGAGTGGGCAGACCCCAATTGATCTTCTGATCAGTGCCTAACCAGCCGTGAAGGCTCAGGTGAATGATAGGGTGTGACCTTGACAGTGATCGGTTCCTCTTCCTCCCTTACCATGCCACCCGCCCTTGTTGTCTTTAAAAGGGGCTGCTCTCTGTTAATAAACGAGTTTTTCTACCTGCTGGATTTGGCTCCCCGCTGTGTCTGATTGTCTCCTGGGCTGAGGGAGGCTAGGGAACGGGCGAGCGCCGCACTTACCTTTCCTCGGACCCCGTCCGTCTTTCGTGGGACGGACGAAGACCCAACATCTGGCGCCCAACGTGGGGCACGAAAGGAAAAGATACCGGCCGAGGCTAAGCGGTCTCTCGGGGTAAGTGAAACCCTAAATATGGGTAATGCTATATCACAGAAGAAGGAGGAGGAGGCAACATTAGGCCTAGAAGGAGTACAGGAGGACTTGGGAAGTAAAAAGGAAAAGGAAAAGGTCAAATTCAACCGGGAACGCACTATCTGTGCATGCAGGGGCGGAGGCAGCTACTCAGGTGCCCCGGACGGTCCTAGGCCCCCTCCCTATTCCCCTGATTGGACGGGAGGTACGGCGCCCTATGAGACCTGCGAGAGGGACTTGCAAAACCCAGACCCCTACCACATGGAGGGACCAAGGGCTGAGGAAGTAACCTACTCGGAGACCTCCTCTGGAAAGGAAGGGCCACCCAAGAGCCCAGACTCTCGGCCACAGGATTCGCTTCCCCAAGCGTATCCGGTCAATGTGGCATCAGGGGCTAACAGGCCCTTGGAATGGTATCCATGGGAAGCTAAGGATCTTAAAGAGCTCCGCAAGGCGGTGGCGGAGGATGGCCCAAACTCTCCTGGGCCCAGACCACTAGTTCTCAGTTTATTAAATGGTGTGCTTTCTTTAAGGAGGAATGCAGAGTGCAAGCGGAGAGTAACCGGCAGGCTCAACCAGCAAAACCTATTACTTATGCCATGCTAGCAGGGAAGGGGGAAGGGTACTCCACCGGCATCCAACAGGCCGCAATACCTGGCCCGTACTGTGACCAGGTGAGGCAGGCAGGACTTGCCGTGTGGTACAAACTAGATGATGGGCCTACTGAGTCCTCCATGGCAGAAGTGAGACAAAAACTGGGTGAGCCTCGACCTGATTTCATAGACCCAGTCCAACAGAGTGTTCACCTCAAGCTGCCGACAGGGAACCTCCGAGATCAGTTTGTAAAGCTGCTGGTCTGGGAAGGGAATGCAGACCACCGCATGGCCTGCACGGGATTGAGAGAGAGTTCCCTGAGCAGATGGGTGGTGGCTTCACAGGATGTGGGAACGCAACAGCACCAGTCCCAATCACTAGCTTTAGCTTTACAGGCTCAGGCATCTACAATGACTGAGGCCATTACTCAGGCGCTGGCAGCCCAGGGCCAAGGAACCCCAAGGCCATCGGGGAGAGGGACTTGTTTTAAATGGGGGCAGGAAGGGCACTTTAAGAGGGATTGTTTACAACAATCCCCTGCCAACTGGCCCGTGGGCAAACCGCCCCCTATACCCTACCCCAGGGGCAGGGAGGGATACAAATTTGATTTAGATGGGAAGTCTTTAAGCTTGGGGAGGGGCATCCTCTAGCCCCTTTAACGCAAGGAGGAACCCCCCCTGCTGTGAGGCCCAGGCAGCCTCGTGGCAGGGTGACCCAGGCCCATTGGACCGTCCCCCTGGTGGATGGACTCCGCCCTAAGCCCAATCTGGGTGGAGCAGTGGCCATTGACCAAACCTAAACTTGAAGCCCTCCACCTTCTGGTGGAGGAACAGATAAGCTTCGGGCATATCCGCCCTTGTATAAGTCCTTGGATTTGTTATTCAAAAAGCCTCTGGGGCTTGGCAGATGCACGGAAGGTAAACGAAAGCTAGTAGGAACGCCCCTAAGAGGCATGCCCTGGACTCCTGCTATACCTTCAGAATATACTTTGGTTGTGATTGATATTAAAGATTGTTTTTTTCTATTCCTCTGCATCCAGATGACTGCGAGAAGTTTGCTTTCTCTATACCTTCTCTTAATTTTTCCCAGCCTGACCGGAGGTTTGAATGGACGGTACTGCCACAGGGTATGGCCAATAGCCCGGCCTTCTGCCAACAATACTTGGCCACACTTTTAGGGCCTGTGCTGGGTTCAGATACCTCCCTTGCCTATGCCTACATGGATGATATAATTCTGGGGCACCGAGACCCAAGCTGCCTGGAGGGCCTTCTGGCCCAGGTCCTCGACATACTAAAAAAGGGGGGTTTTACCATAGCCCTTAATAAAATTCAAAAGGTAGCTCCTTTTAAGGTGCTCGGGACCCACCTTACCTTGACTCAGGCCAGCCCCCTTAAGCCTTTGCTGGATAACCCAACTTCAGAGTCTTTTAGGGGAAACCAATTGGCTGTTGCCATGGGTTTCTGTCCCTACAATTACAATATAAGGAAATGCTGGACATTCAAAAACCCTTTAATTTGTATTCTGGTAGCCTATAAAACAAAAAAGGGGGCGTTAGCCCCCATATACAGTTACAGATAGCTTTGTTTTTAAATTTTTCAAAAGGGACAACTGAATCCAGATTTCAGAAGCCCTGGGGACAACTAAACCCTAAGCCCCAAGTGAAAGTCAGGTGGAAGGACCCCTGACACAACAACGGAGAGGACCTGACCCCCTAGTTACCATGGGCAGGGGATTTGGATGCGTTTTCCCCATAGGGGAGTCTGCTCCCATTTGGATCCCTGCCAGGAACCTTAAGTTTTTACCCATTTCCTCTATACAGGAGGATGCCCAAGAATAAGCTAACCAACAACAACAAAAAGCATGGCTGAGGCTTGTGTTTTAAAGACAAAAGCCAGAAAGACAATTATTAACCATCCCCAAGGGCAATCAGCCCTTGAGAAGCTCTTGTGTTCTCTAACAATTGCAGATGGTGATACTCCAGCTGTTGGCTGTCCTGACTCTCCGAATCCCTACGGAACCTGCATCAACCTCAACGGGTGACCTGGGCAGTGATCAATGCTGGCAATGCAGAAATCATCAGGAGCACCACAAGAGAAGCTGTCCCTTCGAGCTGGTGGCCTGACCTTCATTTTGATCACCACCCTATGGACTGTTTAGTTAATTATTTTAATGTTACCTGCTTTAATTGTTCTTCTACTAATTGCTTGTATAGCAGCATTGAATCCATACTTATTGTTAAACAACCACCTTTTGTTATGCTTCCAGTTTAGATTTTGTCCAACCCCACAGGCAAATAGCTGGATTAGAACAATCCCTACCTCTGGACTCTGAAGTGGCAAAGACTGCTATCCCATCCTTCACTAAGGTTAAAGGACTAGTAGTGACATTTATGCCTTCCTTGCATTATGAGCTTAGCCAGCCAGTTATCAAGCTCCAAATGAATGAATTCCCCCCCCCCCCAGAGGAATCGCAGCCAGAGACGGGTAAGAGGGGGTGTCAGTCTGACCAACCTAAGACAGGGCCTTCAGCTTCGCTCTGAAGAAGTTCCCGATGACGGGTAAGGCAGACAAGGCGATCCACCCAACCTAAGACAGGCGGGTTCGCTTCTTTAAGCAAAGACGGGGGAGATGATGTTGGGAGCAATTGGGAGCTGACAGTAAAGCTCAAAGGTCATCTTGACTCCTGTGCTAGCTTAAAGGCACATACAAGGAACTGGCGTACTTAAAAGACACCAGGTGCCCAGGAATTAGTTGAACTGCTTCGGACATTTCTAACTGTGGTGGGACTGATGTTTATTACTGTGCTAGGTGGGTCTGCCATTAAAACAAAAATAAAAGGGGGAATCTGTGGAGCACATGGGCAGCCAAGATGGCTCTGGGAGGGGTTGAGTGGGCAGACCCCAATTGATCTTCTGATCAGTGCCTAACCAGCCCGTGAGGGCTCAGGTGAATGATAGGGTGTGACCTTGACAGTGATTGGTTCCTCTTCCTCCCTTACCATGCCACCCACCCTTGTTGTCTTTAAAAGGGGCTGCTCTCTGTTAATAAACGAGTTTTTCTACCTGCTGGATTTGGCTCCCCGCTGTGTCTGATTGTCTCCTGGGCTGAGGGAGGCTAGGGAACGGGCGAGCGCCGCACTTACCTTTCCTCGGACCCCGTCCGTCTTTCGTGGGACGGACGAAGACCCAACAGCGCCCGGCCTCACCGGAGAGGGCCCCTTGTCCTCCGGGGCACGGCCTCCCTCCTCGGCGGGCAGGGCGCGCAGCTCGGCCCGGGACGCGCGGGTGTCCCCGGCCCGCGCCATCCCCGGGGCTGTGGGCCCGCCGCACCCGACGGTCTAGACCTCCTCCGTGGGGCCGCCCAGTGCCGTCTGCGCCCGAAGTAGATCCCGGGCCTCCGGCGCAGACGCCGCCACCCTGGCCGGGCCGCTCCTCCCATCTCCCGTTTCCAGCGCCCCGCAGTCCTTATCTCCCCAGGCCACAGCCCTGGGCCCCACCCCGCATCCCCACCCTCCTCCTCCTCCCCCTCCCCCGGTCCCCCAGGCAACTCAAACCCAACCAAGTCCCCAACAAAACCCCAGTCAGTAGCTCTCTTTCTCAGCCACAGACATAGGCGGGGACCCAAAGGCACTCGGGGCTCCCCCTGCCTGCCCCGCCGGCCCCCTCCATCTGCCCTCGGACAGTCGTCCCCTGTGTCAGGGAACAATGAATGCCCTGACCAATCAGGAATTTCGCTGGGTGCCACGCGTGGCTCAGGCCCACGGCTCCAGACTTGGGAGGCTGAGGTCTGAGGATCATGGCTCCAGGCCAGCCTGGGGATTAAGAATGAGAAAGACTCAACTCCAATGAAGCACCTCCAAAAAGCTACAAAGTGGAGGGGTGGCAAAAGTGATACAGCGCCAGGCCTGAGCAGCAAAGCCACACGCATGCGCGCGCACACACACACACAGAATGCAGTTGTTTTTTGCTGGCATTGGGGCGTGAACTTAAGGACCTAGGGGCTGTCCCGGAGCTTTTTCATTCAACCTAGGAGCTCTACCACTCTAGCCACAGCTCCATTTCAGGATTTGGGCTGGCTCATTGGAGATCAGAGTCTCATGGACTTTCCTGCCCCAGCCTGGCTTTGAACCTCCATCCTTCAGGACTGAGAGAGAAAGGGTAAACACAATCGGAAAGCAAGACGCACGATCTCAGAGATATACCAGGAGCACTTAACTTAGCAAAATGGTCCCACAAACGACTCCTTAAAAAAAAAAAAAAAAAAAAAGGCTAAATCCATCCACATCTAGAATTTTTTAAAAAGGTCAGGGCCCGCCTCAAACGCCAGACACCTCCCCCCCCCCCCCCTCCCGCTCCAACCAATGGCTGCCAAGGTCCCGCCCGCAAAACCAGCCACACCCCCGTCTCAACCAATGGCGGTCAAGGTCCCGCCCGCAAAACCAGCCACACCCCCGTCTCAACCAATGGCGGCCAAGGTCCCGCCCGCAAAACCAGCCACACCCCCGTCTCAACCAATGGCGGTCAAGGCCCCACCCGCCCCAACCAATGGCTGCTAATGCCCCGCCCGCCGCAAAACGGCCACACCTCCGTTCCAACCAATGGCTGCCAAGGTCCCGCCCGCAAAACGAGACACACACCCCGGCTTGGACCAATCGCCACCGAGGGCCCAGCCCAGCTCTCCCACACACCCCAGACTGAACCAATGACCGTCCAGGACGCGCTTCCGGCGCCGCGGCGCCCCGCCCCGCCCCAACCAATGATCTCTCAGGTCTCCCGCGTCCCGGCCGCGGGGGCGGGGCTCCGTCGCTAGGCAACGGCGGGGCGGGAGGCGACGGCCGCGGCGCGGGCGCGGAGAGACGCGGCCGGAGCCCTCGGCGCCGCCCCCCGGGCAGCTTCCGGTCCCTCCCCGCGGCTCCTCACCACGAGCGTCCCCACCGAGTCTCCGACATCCCGGGACGGCGGCGGCGGCAGCAGCGCCGGGCGCGACTTGTGGATCATGGGCGCGGAGGCCCGCGGGTACTCGCGGCCCCCGGCGCGTCGGAGGCGCGAGCCGCGGGCCCCGGCGACCGCAGAGGACGGCGAGCAGCGCGGCGACGCGCGGGAGTCGGAACGCGGAGGCGGACACGCCCCCTGCGTCCCGCGACGTCACGCCCGGCGCCGGAACCCCGAGCAGCCGCCGCTCGTGGCGCGCGCACGGACGCCTTTCTACGACGCACGCGGCCCCGCCCATTCCCTGGCCCCGCCTCCCTCGGTCGCTAAGCGGCGCCCGGTGGGCGTGGCGAAGCGGTGGGCGTGGTCAGGCAGGTGGGCGTGGCGAGGCCGGTGGGCGTGGCGAGGGGCGGTGCCGGCGGGCGGAGCTCCTGGGTGAGCGGAGCTCCTGGGAGGCGTTGTGATCGCCACCTGCCGGGCGGAGCCGGAACTGCATTGCTTTACTTGTATTTGACTTGTGTTTTAATCCACCTCGGTGAAAAACTGTCTGTGTCACAGGAAGAAGATTTTATTCTTTTATAGAGGAGCACCGGCCCCGTGGAGCTCTGAAGACATCCGCCTTGCCGTGTTCTGATGAGATCGATACCACAGACTGGCCCAGGCCCCGAGTTCAAATCCCAGGAAGAGCGCAAAAACACACGCACTCTCAAAGCCTATTCATAATGGCGTTCTACACCTGGATGAGCGGACTACGGCTGAAGTGCTAGTGAGTGATGGGAAATGGAGATCCTAGTGTGTCATGGGGCCAGGCACTGTGGCTCTGCCTGTAATCCCAGTTCTTCAGAAGGCTGTGAATCTGATTGAGTGCGGTTCAAAGCCGGCTGGGGCAGGAAAGTACATGAAGACTCATCTCCAAAAAGCCAGAAAAGGGGCTGGGGGAGGTGGCTCAGTGGCCGAGTGCTCGCCTAGCATGCATGAAGCCCTGGGTTCCTCAGCACCACAGACACAGAAAAAGCCCGAAGTGGTGCTGTGGCTCAAGTGGTAGAGCGCCCAGCCTTGAGCACACAGAGCTCAGGGACAGCGCTCAGGCCTGAGTTCAAGCCCCAGGACTGACAAAACCCAAGAAAACACCAAAAAGAAAACCCACAAATAATAAAAGAAGTAAAGTATATGCATAATGAACAATAATAATTGCAAGGAAATGAGCTAATAAAGGGAATAAATGATCGCCACAAAGACATAATAAGGAAAGAAGTAAAATAAACACTTATTAGTAATAAATGAAAAGCAAATACAGAACAAACCCGGCTCTGGGGGGCCCCCAGCCCCCTCCCCCTGCCTCCCTGTGGCTGCCCCCTCTGGCTAGCTCAACCCCCAGCCCCGCAGGCCCTGGCCTAGCAGAGGAAGCGGGCTCAGCTGAAGCTGCTCCCCCCGCCCAGCCCTGCTTACAGGTGGCCTCCCGTGGGAGAGCTGGGAATGACAGGAGCCTGGGCCTGGGGCGCCCTCTCCTGGTGAGGGTGGAGAATGGTCGTCACCGTCACTCACGGAATCCTGGGTCTGGGGCGCCCTCCCGTGGTGGATGTGGGGAATGATCGCCTCTGTCACGCGGGAGTCCTGGGCCTGGGGCGCCCTCTGGTGGTGAAGGTGGGGAATGACCGTCACCGTCACTCACCGACTCCTGGTGAGAGCCCTAAGCTGGACACCAGCGGCTCACGCCTGTCATCCCTGCTACCCAGGAGGCTGAGAGGTGGAGGATCATGGATGGAGGCCAGCCTGGGCAGGAAAAGTCCAGGAGACTCTGATCTCCAAGGAACCACCTGAAAACTGGAAGTGGCGCTGTGGCTCAAGTGGTCGAGCGCCAGCCTTGAGCTGGAGAGCTGAGGGACAGCGTCCAGGCCCAGAGTTCAAACCCCACAACCAATTATATATATATATGGGAGATGAGAGTCTCTCGGACTTTCCCGCCTCGGGCTGGCTTTGAATCACGGTCCTCCAGATCTCAGCCTCCTCAGTAGCTGCAGTGACAGGCCTGAGCCGCCCAACACATGGCCAGCCTGGATTAAGAGAGGGAGCTACACATCTCAGCCACACCTTCAAGCTTCCCACCCATCTCCAGGGCCGGGAGATCCAATCCCAGCCCTCCCTCCCGGCTTTCTTCCTGGGCTCAGTCCTGTCTGCAGCAGGCTGCAACCGAGCTGGCCCTCCCAGCAGTGTCTAAAGATAGACACCCGCCCAAGCCTCACAGGAAGCCAGACGTGATTGGCTAATGGGCCGAATAAAGATGCAGCGCCTAAGGGAGCGGAGAGACAGAGACAGAGATTCAATTCTGCCTCCACGGTGAACTCTGAGCTGTGTCTGCCCAGACTGACAGGTGTGTGGTTCCTCTTCTTCCTCCTCCTCCAACTCCTCTTCCTCTTCATGCCAGGTGGACACAGACACACCTGTGCGGGTGGTTTGGGGGCGGGGCTCAGGCTCCCCAGGCCGGAGGGGAGGGGAGGGAGGAGGGGGGAAGGTCCACATACGTGTGTCCCAAAGCCAATCAACAAACTTCAGGCTGGGGCCTCCGCCTCTTCTTCGTCCAGGGGCGGGTGATGGAAAAGAGTTTTACAAGTACTGAGTATTAGAAGTACTAGAGCCAGTGCTCGGTGGCTCACCCTGTGTCATCCTAGCCACTCGGGAGGCTGAGATCCGGAGGATCGCGGTTGAAGGCCCAGCCCAAGGCAGGGACATCCATGAGATACTTATCTTCCGTGAAGCCCCAAGCCAAAAGGGAAGAAGATAAGGGAATACGAACTGGAGCATTGGCTCCACACGGTAGAGCACTAGCCTTGGGCACAGAGAAAACGGCTCAGGGATGGTGCCTGGTCTTGAGTTCAAGCCCTGGGACTGAATAATAATAATAATAGTGAGCCGGGCGCTGGTGGCTCATGCCTGTCATCCTAGCTACTCAGGAGGCTGAGATCTGAGGATCACGGTTCAAAGCCAGCCCGGGCAGGAAAGTCTGTGAGACTCTTATCTCCAATGAACCACCAGAAAACCCAGAAATGGCGCTGTGGCTCAAGTGGTAGAGCGCTCGCCTTGAGCTGAAGAGCTGAGGGACAGCGCCCAGGCCCAGAGTTCAGGCCCCATGACAGACCAAAAAATAATCATAACAATAATAATGGTGATGCTGATGGTGGCATTTGGGAGATCTAGCAGGAGCTTCCTGTCTTCCTCCAAGCTTTTGGGCCCCCCAAGAATTTCCTCTTTCATTTTGCCAGGCCTGGGGGCTTGAACTCAGGGCCTGGGCGCTGTCCTGGGGCTGCTTTTCCCTCAAGGCTGACATTCGACCCACCTGAGCCACTGAGCCACGCCTGCTTTGGGTTGCTGGTTTCCCTGGGAGAGAGAGAGAGAGAGAGAGATCTGAGTCTCAATGGGGCCTTTCCTGCTTTGGAGGCAGCCGGCCTCAACCCGCGATCCTCCACACCTCAGCCTCCCGAGTGGCCGCGATGATGGGGGGGCTGATCCCTCATCCCTACCCCGTGGTTCTTCCTCTCCTGACCCCAGGCTTCCCAGCACACCAGCTAAAACATGGCCACCTCCGAACCGGCCTACGACCTCGAGAACTTCGAGTACGACACATCGGCTGAAGCCTGCTCCCTGGAGGATGTGGTGGCCTTGGGGGCCATCTTCCTGCCGGTGTGGTACTCGCTCGTGTTCGCCGTGGGGCTGGTGGGGAACACGCTGGTGGTGCTGGCCGTGGGCTGCGGGCCGGGCAGGCGGACCCGCGGCGTGACCGACGTGTACCTGCTCAACCTGGCCCTGAGCGATCTGCTCTTCGTGGCCACGCTGCCCGTGTGGACGCACTACGTGATCAGCCCCACGGGCCTGCCCCACGCCGCATGCGCACTGGTCACCACGCTCTTCTTCGTGGGCTTCTTCGCGGGGGTCTTCTTCGTGACCCTCATCAGCGTGGATCGCTACGTGGCCATCGTGCGGCCAGCTGCGGCCCTGGGGGGGCGATCAGCCTCCCACGGGGTGACCCGCAGTCTGGGGGGTGTGGGGGGCCGCGCTGCTGGCCGCCGCCCCCCAGTTCATGTTCACAGGCCGCAGCCAGGACGAGTGCTTGGGCGTCTACCCTGCGTCCCTGCAGCTGGCGTGGCCCGTGCTGCGCGCCGTGGAGGCCACGCTGCTGGGCTTCGCGCTGCCCGCATTAGTCCTTACCTTCTGCTCGTGTCGCATCACGCGGGTGCTGTGCGTGGCCCGCGATCCCCGAAAAACCCGGGCCCTCCGCCTCGTGCTGCTGGTGGTGGTGGCCTTCTTGGTCTTCTGGACTCCTTACCAAGTGCTCCTGGTCCTGGACACGCTCAGGCTCTTTGACTTCTTCCCTGATTGCAATGCCCGCCGGGAGCTGCGCTTGGCCCTCACCCTGGCCGAGACCCTGGCCTTCAGCCACTGCTGCCTGAACCCCATTATCTACACCTTCGCGGGGGACAGGTTTCGTGGCTACCTCCGCCAGCTGGCCAGGAAGTGGCTAGCCGGCTCCGATCCACCCCAATCACCCAGGTCCGAGAGCATGCCTGGGGCCTCGCACACCCTGGACACGAGTGAAGGGAACAGGTCTGTCCTGCTCTAACCCCCCCCCCACCCCATCCTCCTCCCCCGGTGTCCCAGATCTCGAACTCAGGGCCTCAGGCCTCCGGGCCTAGCGTGCTTAACACCCCCCCCCCCCCCGAGCTACGCTCTGCTTCCTGCCTGGTGTTTCTTCGCTGGTTTGTAGCACAGGAAAGAGGCCCGTGGGATCTCCTGGGCTGGCTCAGCCTCGCGCCGCGATCCTCCAGACTTCAGCCTCCTCTGAGGAGGCGAGGCGCCGCTTCTGGCTTTTTCTGCATCTGGGGTGCTGAGGAATCGAACCCAGGGCCTCATGCACGCAAGGCAAGCGCTCTACCACTGAGCCACCTTCCCAGCCCCACGCATTATATATGTGATGTACTATACATGCATAAAACATATGAACATACGTGAACATGCACTCGACGTCTATTTCTGTCTTTTGCTGTGTGGCTGGGGGAGGCTCGGGGGCCATGGGAGTCTGCCGGGGGGGGGGGGATCCATGGGTCTTGGCAAGTTGTTCTTTAACACCTCTGAGGAGAAAAGACTTATTTTTGGAGGTTGAGTCATTTGGGGCCCGGATTCGAATCGATGGCTTAAAGCCCAAACCACAATTTGCTGATCATTTTCCTTCTCCCCCTAGTGAAGGATTGGCGCCTGGGATCTGAGACCAGACTCAAGTCTCACGGAGGGGGGGGGGGGGGATGGTTCACCCTTGGCTTGCCGGGCACTGAGGTGCACGCTTGTCATCCCGGCTACTCGGGAGGCTGAGATCTGGAGGATCGAGATTGGAGGCCAGCCCCGGGCAGGAAAGTCCGCGAGACTCTGATCTCCAATAAACTACTTGGAAAAAGCTGGGAGTGGTGCTGTGGCTCAAGGGGTAGAGCGCCAGCCATGAGCACAGAGAGGCTCAGGGACAGCGCCCAGGCCCCGAGTTCAAGTCCCAGGCCTGGCCAACACACACACAAAGTAAAGACACGCTAGGAACCAAATGAATGTCCCAAGGAGCCGTGTATGTGTGTGCAAACACACGAGCCAGTACTAGCGTTTGAACTTAGGACCTCCAGCTCTTGATTTAGCTTTTCACACTCTCAGCTGGACGGTGCTCTAACCCCTTGATCCACACCTCCACTTCAGGGCTTTGGGCTGCTTTGCTGGAGATAAAGAGTCTCAACGGACGTTCCTACCTGGAGGCTGGCCTCCAACCTCAATCCTTCGGATCTCAGCCCTCCACAGTGATGGGCATGAGTCGCCCACCTGCCAGGACGGACCCCTGGGTTCGAACCCACCCCCCTCCACTTCCCAGCGCCCTGTGTGCAAGCGTGAGCTTGGGGTGTGGGGTTCAGGGCGGGGAAGCTGAGAAAACCCCAAGACTTCCCCTTTGGGGTTTGGAGTTGCAGAATGGGCTTTTGGGGAGTGTTTTTGTGAGTGTGTTGTTTTGGGTTTTTTTGCTTTCACAGCGAATTCTCTCCCCCCCCCCCCCCCCCGGGCCTGGGAGAGGAGGGGACAGAAGTCAGGACACACTCAGCCGCGTTGCATTTCGTGTGGCAAGGCTGATCCTGTCTCCCCAGGAGCCGGGGACTACAGGTATGAGCTGCCCTACCAGCCCTGGGCTTCATCTCCTGTCCTGGATGTGAGACTCTCCCCCCCCCCACCCCACCTGCCCCGTGGGATCACGTGGAGGGAAATTCCACACTCCAAACACACACACACACAGATAGCACCATCGATGGTGTCCGTGCCCGCACGCCAGCATCTGTACAGATTCAGGAATGAGGCCATGTCTGGCGGCTCCTGCCTGTCATCCCAGCCACCTCAGGAGGCCGAGATCTGGAGGATGACAGCTGGAGGCCAGCCTCCAGGTAGGAAAGTCCGTGAGACTCTTCACCTCCCATGAGCGAGCAGAAAAGCTGGAAGTGGCGCCGTGGCTCAAGTGGTAGAGCGCCAGCCTTGAGCCCAAAGCAGCTCGGGGATAGCGCCCAGGCCCTGAATTCAAACCCCAGGACTGGCCAAATAAATAAATAAATAAAAAAGTCTCTGGGACGTTTCCTGCCCAGGGCTAGGCCTCCAACCACGATCCTCCGGATCTCAGCCTCCCGGGTGGTAGGGATGACGAGCCACCGGTACTACCAGCGGTAGTATTCACCGTCTCCATCTTGAGGTGGAAATTTCCATTTCAAGCTGGCCGTGGATCATCAGGAAGTGAAAGGAGAAGAGGTCAGCCCTCATCCTCCAAGGTGCTGGGTGATTTGTAGTCCCGACTGCCACTGGCTGCCATTGCCCCCAAACTCACACAGGCCTGGAGCCTCTTGATGGCTCCTCCTCAGAAAAGAACCCATTCTACGTCCATTCTAGCTGAGCCACCCCGCCTCACGCCTGTCCTCCCAGCTGCTCAGGGAGGCCGAGATCCGGAGGATCGCGGTTCGAGGCCAGCCCCACGCAGGAAAGTCCCTGAGACTCTGATCTCCAAGGAAATCGGCAAAAAGCCACACGTGACGCTGTGGCTCAAGTGGTAGAGCACCAGCCTTGAGCAAAAAGAAGCCCAGGGACAGACAGTATCCAGGTCCTGAGTTCAAGTCCCCAGGACTGGCAAAAAAAAAGAAAAAATGGTAGCCACAGTTTGAGTGTGGGTTCCTGATCAACTTCCTCTCTCACACGGTCTTGTTTTTTTCAAACAAATCTAGTCATTCTGGGTGTGGATGAGAAGTGTGATTTCACTGTGGTTTCTTTATTATTTTATTTTATTTTTTTCCCATAGGTGTGTGTGTACAAGTCCTGGGTTTTGAACTCAGGGCCTGGGCGCTGTCCCTGAGCTTCTTTTGCTCAAGGCTGGCTCTCTTAGTATTTCTTTCCTTATGACTTTTAACAGTTCTTTTCCTTTTGTTGATTTTGTCTTTACAGGTCTCTGTTTTTTTTGTTTTTTTTTTAGTTTTACTTTTCTGATTTTCAGGAATTACATGCTATCTGTTCGGACGCCATAGTTTAACTCTGATGAATGAGTGAAGGATTTTCAGAGCCATCTTCCCAGCTCAGGGTGGGTGGTGGTTGTTGTGAGATTAGGATTTTGCTATGTAGCCCAGGGCTGAGTCTCCTGGGTGGCTGGGATTACAGGTGTGAGCCTCCAGGCCCGGCTAGGATAGGGTCATTCCCTTCCTCGGTTTTCCTGCCTGTCTGGGTGGTTTTTGTTGTTGTTTTATTAGAAACAACGGGTAGTAAGACTCGTCTGTCTGTCCTGTGTGTCTGGCCAAACCCCTGAGCCAGCAGTTCTATTTGGAGGAAACCACCCCAACTCACACTGGGGGGAGACCAGACAAGTAAAATCCCCAACCGGGAGGAGGGGTGGGGAGGAGAGAGGCTTGTGTCTTGCAGAAGAATAGAAGCCACTGCAGGAAGATCTATTTTTAAGGAGAGAGGAAGCACGGGAGGAGAGACAGACAGACAGAGGACAGAGAAATACCAATGTCCTGTGGCCAAGGCTCAGAGGCCCTGAACCTCTGTGCTCTTGGTGGAGGCTGAGATCTCGAGGATGGTGGTTTGAGGCCGAGCCCCCAGGAAAGGAAAGTCCGTGAGACTCTGTTCAGTGTAGCGCTGGAAGGGGAAGGAGAGGAATGGCTGTTGAATGAGCATCTGGGCATGGGGGGCTGTGTTCCGTAGTCATGGATTTAGAGACAGACGCCAGTCAGCACTTGCTTACTCTTGCTTCCGCCAATCTTCTGCAGCTTTGTTGTTTCGTTGTTGTTGCTGCTGCTGCACAAGTCCCATCCAGGCCTCGGGGGCTCCTCACTGGGGTTTGCTGTAACCAGCTCGAAATAGTCACTGACAGCACCAGTGAACGGTTGGCCCAAAGGTAGAAAGGAGCGCGTGGCTCACACCTGTCATCCCAGCCCCTCAGGAGGCCGAGATCTGGAGGATCGCGGTTTGAAGCCAGTGCCGGGAAGGAAAAGTCTATGGGACTCTGATCTCCAGTGAAACTATTGAATAAAAGTAAAAAGGCTTAGGAGGAGCTGTGGTTCAAGTGGTAGAGCACCAGGCCTTGAGCAAAAAGCAGCTCAGGGTCAGTGCCCAGGCCCTGAGTTCAAGCCCCAGGACTGGGCCTGGATGCTGTCCATGAGCTTCTTCTGCTCAAGGCTGGTGCTCTGCCACTTGAGCCACAGCGCCACTTCTGGCTCTTTTTTGGGGGGTGGGTGGGTGTTCATGGGAGATGAGAGCCTCACGGACTTTCCTGCCCCAGGCTGGGCCTCGAACCGCGATCCTCCAGATCTCAGCCTCCTGAGCAGCTGGGATGACAGGCGTCCTCTGCCAGCTTTTCCAGCTCACTCACTATCCATAGCCTCTCGGCACCTGTCCCGGCCAGGCCGCTGGGGTCACGGCCGGTGTGGGGCGCAGGCCTGGGTGCCTCCTGTGTGTGGCTGGGCCTGGGCCTGGGCCCCGCATGCCAGGCCCCGGCCTGCGCTGCCTGGCTGCCCCGGGCCGGTGTGTGTGTGTGTGTGGGGAAGCCCGCAATCATCCTTGGGACTCACAGCTGCCTATTCCAGGGGCAGAAATAAACCCGGTCACCTGCCAGAGCGCGCCGGTCATCACCCGGGAAGAGTCTGGAAGGACACGGGGAGCTGCGTGACTCATGGGCTGACACATGCACAGGCTGACACACAGATCTGACACCTCATACAGGCCTGACACACAGATCTGACATCACACACCTGACACACAGATCTGACCCACACCACACACCTGACACACAGATCTGACACCTCATACAGGCCTGACACACAGATCTGACCCACACCACACACCGGACACACATCACACACCTGACACACAGATCTGACATCTCATACAGGCCTGACACACAGATCTGACCCACACCACACACCGGACACACATCACACACCTGACACACAGATCTGACATCTCATACAGGCCTGACACATCACACACACACCTGACACACGGATCTGACACACACACACTCAGCAGGAGGCAGGGGTCCAGGAGCAGGGGTCACAGCCTCTAAATAGCCCTGACACCCCAAGCCAGGGCCGAGTCACCAGCCAGGGAATCCCGCCCTGCCCGACCACGCCCCTCCGCCGGCCACGCCCTCTGCCCCGCCCACGCCAGCATGCCCCACCCAACCACACAGGCCCCGCCGCTGCCCCACAGACCCGCCCCTCCACACCGGCCACGCCCTCTTCCCCCTACCCGTGCCCCGCATCTCGGCCCCGCCCCTCCGCCGGCCACGCCCTCTACCACGCCCACACAGCCATGACCCACATCCCAGCCCCACCCAACCACACGGGCCCCGCCCCTGCCTCACAGCCCCGCCCCTCCGCACAGGCCACGCCCTCTTTTCGCCCATACCATCATGACCCACATCCGGGCCATGCCCCTTCACACAGGCCCCGCCCCTGCCCCATAGCCTTGCCCCGCCACTTCACACAGGCCCCGCCCCTTCACACAGGCCCCGCCCCCCTACCCCGCCTACAGTCATACCCCACACCCGGGCCCCGCCCCCCTCTGGCCACACCCTCTTCCCCACCGTGCCCCCGCCCCTCCTCTCTGGCCACACCCCTCTTCCCCACCGTGCCCCGCCCCTCCTCTCTGGCCACACCCTCTTCCCCACCGTGCCCCGCCCCTCCTCTCTGGCCACACCCTCTTCCCCACCGTGCCCCGCCCCTCCTCTCTGGCCACACCCTCTTCCCCACCGTGCCCCGCCCCTCCTCTCTGGCCACACCCTCCCACCTGGCCACTTATCCAGACCACGCCCCCTACACCCCGGTTGTCTCCTCCCCCTGCCCTGACCACACCCCCCTCCATCCCTGCCACACCACCAGGCCACGCCCCTTCACCTCCTCTTTCCCTGACCCCCCTCCCGTCCCCTGACCCCCCTCCCCTCCCCTGGCCCCCCTCCCCTCCCCTAACCCCCTCCCCTCCCCTGACCTCTCCCCTCCCCTGACCCCTTCCCCTCCCCCTCCCCTAAACCCCTCCCCTCCCCTGACCTCTCCCCTCCCCTGACCCCTTCCCCTCCCCTCCCCTGACCCCTTCCCCTCCCCTTCCCTGACCCCCTCCCCCTCCACTGACCCCCTCCCCTCCCCTCCCCTGACCCCCCTCCCCTCCCCTTCCCTGACCCCTTCCCCTCCCCTTCCCTGACGCCTTCCCCTCCCCTGACCCCTCCCCTCCCCTGACCCCTCCCCTTCCCTGACCCTCTCCCCTCCCCTGACCCCTCCCCTTCCCTGACTCCTTCCCCTCCCCTGACCTCTCCCCCTCCCCCGACCCCCCCCTCCCCTGACCTCTCCCCTCCCCTGACCCCTTCCCCTTCCCTTCCCTGACCCCCTCCCCTCCTCTGACCCCTTCCCCTTCCCTGACCCCCTCCCCCCCCTCCCCCTCCCCTGGCCCCCTCTCTCTGCCCCTCCCCCTCCCCCTCTTCATCCCCCCCTCCTCCTCTCCCCCCTCCCCTCCCCCCCCCCCCCCCCCCCGTCCCCCTGCCCCGGATGGCAGAGCCACTTCCACGAGTCCTAAAAATAACCGAGTCACCTAATGCTCCCAACATAGCTGCCCCGTCACCGGCCGCCGCCGCCCCTGCCCAGCGCCCCATAAAGGCGGCTGCGGACGGCGGGGCAGAGCAGCGCCCGGAGCAGCAGCACCAGACCCCCGAACCCAGGGCCAAGCCGGGAGCACCAGATCCCCTAACACAGGCCAGCCTGAGCACCGGACCCCCCAACACAGGCCAGCCTGAGCACCAGACCCCCCAACACAGGCCAGCCTGAGCACCGGACCCCCCAACACAGGCCAGCCGAGAGCATCGGACCCCCTGAACCCAGGGCCAGCCGAGAGCACCAGACCCCCCAACACAGGGCCAGCCGTGAGCATCGGACCCCCCAAAACAAGGCCAGCCTTGAGCATCAGATCCCCAACACAGGGCCAGCTGGGACACAGGCCACACCCAACACACACAGGACCCCGGTAAGTCCTTACCCCCTCCCCCCAGAACTTTCCAGCATGAGCAGCATGAGTCTGGTGTGATGCCGCCCCCCCCCCCCCCAATCCCTCTGTGGGTCCAGCCAGTGTTTCAACGGAGATCAGCACCTCACAGGGCTTCCCTGCCCCGGGCTGGCCTCGAACCGTGGTCCTCCGGATCTCAGCCTCCTGAGGAGCCGGAGTGGGCAGGCCTGAGCCTCGTGCCTGGCCCTCGGTCTCTCAGGTGGATGTCCACGTGGGCCTGGCAGAGGCTGGCAGAGACAGAAATGCATGTGGATGGAGGAGAGAGTTAAAACTCTCTGCCCTGGTGGCCAGGGCTCCCGAGGAAGAATCTAGAAGGGCTTTTGGGACCCTGCCTGCCTCCCTGAACCTGGGGCTAGCCTGGGGCCAGCTCAGCTTGGTGGACAGCCTGAGAATCTTGGGTGCATACGGCCAAATCTGCCGCAGAGCCCTGGGCAGGGAGACAAATGTTCATGGGTGGTGGGAGCTGTTCAGGAGGCAGAGATCTGGAGGATCGAGGTCCCAGGCCAGCCTGGGCAGGAAAGTCTGTGAGCCTCTGATCTCCCGTGGAGCAGAGGAGATGACCTGGGCCCCGTCCACCCCTCCTCCCTCCTCCCGCACACTAAGTGTAGAAATAGCTTTCCCAGGCCAGGACCTCGGCTATATTTAGCTGTGGGTCAGGGCATGGGGTGTGTCGGGGGGAAGGTGGGGTGCGTGTTTCCCATTCTTCCCCAGTGACGATT
>NW_024870929.1:5000-47500 GCF_019054845.1 Dipodomys spectabilis
CAAGTGGTAGAGCGCCAGCCTTGAGCTGAAGAGCTCCGGGACAGCGCCCAGGCTCAGAGTTCAAGCCCCACGACTGACAAACAGAAAACAAAAGAAGAATCATAGCATCTTGAAAAAGAAGGTATTATTCCCTGCGGACCTGCGCAGGCGCTGTGACTCGGGGTAACCGGGGTCCTGCGTTCTTGGCGATTGTTTCCCGCAAGCCGAAAGCCCAGGCTTTTGAACTGGTCTTGAAACGCATTTTTACACACTTGTGAAGGACTGAGAAAACTCTTTCCAGACTGCTGGCCGGACAAAGCCTTCTTTGTTTTTCTTTTCCATTTTGTTCTCCACAGTAGCACGCTTGTGCATTCTCGGGAAAGCACTTGCTTTGAATTCTGTCGCAGGCTGAACCCAAAGAACCTCTGGGCTGATTTTCAGAAACTGTCCACGGGCAAGTCCACTGTATTTCTCGAGTAGGATCATTTTGTTGGCTTTTCTCTTAAAACACAGCCAATATCGCATCTTCTCAGTAATAGAGCTTTTATTTATTTATTTTTTTGGAAGTGCTGGGGTTTGAACTCAGGGCCTGGGCGCTGTCCCTGAGCTCTTTCACTCAAGGCTGGTGCTCTACCACTTGAACCACAGCTCCACTTCTGGTTTTCTGGTGGTTCATTGGGAGATCAGAGTCTCATGGACTTTCTTGCCAGGGCTGGCTTTGAACTGTGATCCTCAGATCTCAGCCTCCTGAGTGGCTGGGATGGCAGGCGACCAGCTCTGATAAAACACTGTGAAGACTAATGCGCGTGCATCTATAGCACAAAGAGGCAAGCACTTACTGAACTGCAAATTCAGTATTTATTTCGCAGTGAATTTCCAGTTCTCAGAATGATGGTTGAGATCCAATGATGACAAAGTACAATTCATTGGCCAGTCTAGATTGCATTTCTCTCAATCCCAGATTGCACAGATTGATTTCTGTTATTATTATTATTTTATGGTCCTCGGGAATTGATTTTTACCTTTCTGCTCCTGTGGTGTTTTTTTCCTTTCTCACGTCAATTCCTGGCAGTGCCAAAAATGCCAAGGAAATACCCCGGCCCGTTGCTGCTAAGGCAGATAGTAAGAGTAAGAAAATGGTTTGCCGAGCGCTTTTATCCCTGTAATCACATTGCAACGCTGCTGCTCAAAGCATCACGGAAATGTGAAAAGTGGTGATGATCCTTCCTGGTTTGCCAGTCAGAAACACCAGGCTGGACGCGGGCTGGACGCACCGCCAGCAAAGGCCAAGGGCAGACGCCAGAGTCCCAGAGTCCTGCAAGCCACCAGGGTGGATAGCGTGGAAGTATTCCTGCAAGAACTCACAACCCGGGTGTGAAAGATGAGTTTCTCCCCTCTGACAGCCTGGACTCCTCTTTGGGAAAAAAATCATCATCATCATCATCGGGGCTGGGCAGGTGGCTCAGTGGTAGAGCGCTCACCTCGCATGCATGAAGCCCTGGGTTCGATTCCTCAGGACCACACACACAGAAAAAGCGGGAAGTGGCGCTGTGGCTCAAGTGGTAGAGCACTAGCCTTGAGCTGAAGAGCTCAGGGACAGCACCCAGGCCCCGAGTTCAAGCCCCAGGACTGGCAAAAGGAAGGAAGGAAGGGAGGGAGGGAAAGAGAGAAAGAAGGAAAGAAAGATAAAGGAAGGGAGAGAGAAAGGAAGGAAGGAAGGAAAAGAAAGAATGAGAGAAAGAACGAAGGAAGGAAAGAAGAGAGAAAAGAAATTAAACCTTCCATTTCCTGTTTTAAATTCTTGTGAACTTAACACTACAATCTAAAACGATTCCGTTAGCCCCAAACATCTAAGAAAGGGCCGGCAAATATGATGTACGGTTTCATAAAGCCGGGGATTTAAGATCTGTTAGAATCTTTGCTTTAAATTTAGAGGATTTCTCCTGTAAGGATTTGTTAGCTACTCATTTATTTTTATTTGTTTCTTTTGTCAGTTGTGGGCCTGGGCGCTGTCCCTGGGCTCTTTTTGCTCAAGGCTGGCGCTCTACAGCTTGAACCACAGCTCCACTGCTGGTGTTCTGGTGGTTCAATGGCGCTAAGAGTCTCATGGACTTTCCTACCCAGGCTGGCCTCCAGCCACAATCCTCAGGCCTCAGCCTCCGGAGTAGCCACGGTTACAGGTGTGAGTTAGGGCGCCCAGCGGAAGGTTCATTTTGCCCCGCTCTTCCTCTCGCGGCTTAAATGTAGTTGAATAAAACATGTTTTTATGAGTGGTCAGGAAACGAAGAAGAAGAAAGAGAAGAGTGAGCAAAGCTGGACCTCCACCGCTTCGGACATGGTCAAACTGAACATTCCTCCTCTCCATCCCCATCGGCTCCTCCTTCTCACAGCAAGCATCTCCCACGGCAAACCTCCCAGAGCTCCCAGGAGGGTGGATTCCCAGAACATTCCAGAACATTCCAGAACCCCCAGCCCTCCCCAACCATCCCGACACCAACAATATCACACACACACACACACACCCCAGCCCGCTTCCATTTGCTTCCAAGCCATGCAAAGACCCGCCATGCCCGGATTGCTCCCCTCCTTCCCACGACCTCCCCTCCTCCCCCCTCCAAAACGGCGGGAGACCCCCCCCCCCCCCGGAAACAGTGACCAGCCGAAGGACAAATAAAAACATAGAGCTAGAAATAAGATAGATGCAAACACGTGTGTGTATATTTTATGGGTGCTTATAATTCTATATACATATATATTTTACATATAGTTATAACCATGTAGTTGTATATTTTATATGTACTTATAAGTTTGTTTGTATATGTTATCTATATTTATTATTATGTAATTATATACTTATATAGATTTTGAATCATATAGATCTATTTAGAATCTTACATATTTGTATATTTTATATATTTAGAATCATACATATTTTATGTTTATAATTGTATATTTGTCTATTTTATACATACTTACATATTTTATATATTTAGAATCTTATACATTTATATATTGCATATATATTTATAATCGTATGTTTGTATATTTTATATATTTAGAATCATCTATTTTATATATTTATAATTATGTATTTGTATATCTTATATGCTTATAATTACATATTTGTATATTTCATATATTTAGAATCTTATATATTTATATATTGAATGTATTTATAATCTTATATATTTGTGTACTTTATATATTTATAATCATACATACTTTATGTGTATAATTCTATATTTGTATATTTTATATGTAATTAAATATTTATAATTATATAATACTTATAATTAAATATTTACATACTTTATCTATTTAGAACCGTGTATGTTTATATGTTGTATATATATTTATGATCTCGTGTATTTGCATTGCATGCATTTATAATTGTATGGTTATATATTTCACACATTGCACCGTTTGGGATGTTATATACTCATGTATCTGTATTTGTAACTGTGTATGTTTAGCTGTTTATGTCTGTGTGTGTATCTAGCTATTTCCCACTCTGTGGAGGAAGCGGATGGAAGGAAGGGCTGCTGGGTGTCTGGAATAGGCAGAGATGGCGGAGGCTGGCGGTGCCCCGGGTGGCACTCAGCTGCAGGGGGGGGGGTGGATGGTGGAGGGTGCAGGGTGGAGGGGGCTGGGGGGAGGTGGAGGGTGCAGGGTGGAGGGTAGAGGGGGCTGGGGGGAGGTGGAGGGTGCAGGGTGGAGGGTGGAGGGGGCTGGGGGGAGGTGGAGGGTGCAGGGTGCAGGGAGCTGGGGGGAGGTGGAGGGTGGAGGGTGGAGGGTGGAGGGGCTGGGGGGAGGTGGAGGGTGGAGGGTGGAGGGGCTGGGGGGAGGTGGAAGGTGGAGGGTGGAGGGGGCTGGGGGGAGGTGCAGGGTGGAGGGTGGAGGGGGCTGGGGGGAGGTGGAGGGTGCAGGATGGAGGGTGGAGGGTGGAGGGGGCTGGGGGGAGGTGGAGGGCGCAGGGTGCAGGGGGCTGGGGGGAGGTGCAGGGTGGAGGGTGGAGGGTGGAGGGGGCTGGGGGGAGGTGCAGGGTGGAGGGTGGAGGGGGCTGGGGGGAGGTGGAGGGTGCAGAGTGGAGGGTGGAGGGTGGAGGGGGCTGGGGGGAGGTGCAGAGTGGAGGGTGGAGGGTGGAGGGGGCTGGGGGGAGGTGGAGGGTGCAGAGTGGAGGGTGGAGGGTGGAGGGGGCTGGGGGGAGGTGCAGAGTGGAGGGTGGAGGGTGGAGGGGGCTGGGGGGAGGTGCATGGTGGAGGGTGGAGGGGGCTGGGGGGAGGTGGAGGGTGCAGGGTGGAGGGTGGAGGGTGGAGGGGGCTGGGGGGAGGTGGAGGGTGCAGAGTGGAGGGTGGAGGGTGGAGGGGGCTGGGGGGAGGTGGAGGGTGGAGGGTGGAGGGTGGAGGGGGCTGGGGGGAGGTGGAGGGTGCAGAGTGGAGGGTGGAGGGGGCTGGGGGGAGGTGGAGGGTGCAGGGTGCAGGGGGCTGGGGGGAGGTGGAGGGTGCAGAGTGGAGGGTGGAGGGTGGAGGGGCTGGGGGGAGGTGGAGGGTGGAGGGTGGAGGGGCTGGGGGGAGGTGGAAGGTGGAGGGTGGAGGGGGCTGGGGGGAGGTGCAGGGTGGAGGGTGGAGGGGGCTGGGGGGAGGTGGAGGGTGCAGGGTGGAGGGTGGAGGGTGGAGGGGGCTGGGGGGAGGTGGAGGGCGCAGGGTGCAGGGGGCTGGGGGGAGGTGCAGGGTGGAGGGTGGAGGGTGGAGGGGGCTGGGGGGAGGTGCAGGGTGGAGGGTGGAGGGTGGAGGGGCTGGGGGGAGGTGCAGGGTGGAGGGTGGAGGGGGCTGGGGGGAGGTGGAGGGTGCAGGGTGGAGGGTGGAGGGTGGAGGGGGCTGGGGGGAGGTGCAGGGTGGAGGGTGGAGGGTGGAGGGGCTGGGGGGAGGTGCAGGGTGGAGGGTGGAGGGGGCTGGGGGGAGGTGGAGGGTGCAGAGTGGAGGGTGGAGGGTGGAGGGGGCTGGGGGGAGGTGCAGAGTGGAGGGTGGAGGGTGGAGGGGGCTGGGGGGAGGTGGAGGGTGCAGGGTGGAGGGTGGAGGGTGGAGGGGGCTGGGGGGAGGTGGAGGGTGCAGAGTGGAGGGTGGAGGGTGGAGGGGGCTGGGGGGAGGTGGAGGGTGGAGGGTGGAGGGTGGAGGGGGCTGGGGGGAGGTGGAGGGTGCAGGGTGGAGGGTGGAGGGTGGAGGGGGCTGGGGGCTGGGGGGAGGTGGAGGGCACAGGGTGGAGGGTGGAGGGTGCAGGGTGGAGGGTGGAGGGTGGAGGGGGCTGGGGGGAGGTGCAGGGTGGAGGGTGGAGGGGGCTGGGGGGAGGTGGAGGGTGCAGGGTGGAGGGTGGAGGGTGGAGGGGGCTGGGGGGAGGTGCAGGGTGGAGGGTGGAGGGTGGAGGGGCTGGGGGGAGGTGCAGGGTGGAGGGTGGAGGGGGCTGGGGGGAGGTGGAGGGTGCAGAGTGGAGGGTGGAGGGTGGAGGGGGCTGGGGGGAGGTGGAGGGTGGAGGGTGGAGGGGGCTGGGGGGAGGTGGAGGGTGCAGGGTGGAGGGTGGAGGGTGGAGGGTGGAGGGGGCTGGGGGCTGGGGGGAGGTGGAGGGCACAGGGTGGAGGGTGGAGGGTGCAGGGTGGAGGGTGGAGGGGGCTGGGGGGAGGTGGAGGGTGCAGGGTGAAGGGGGCTGGGGGGAGGGGGCTGGGGGGGAGGTGGAGGGTGGAGGGGGCTGGGGGGGAGGTGGAGGGTGGAGGGGGCTGGGGGAGGTGCAGGGTGGAGGGGGCTGGGGGGAGGTGCAGGGCGCAGGGCGCAGGGCGGCACTGACCTGGGGGAAGAGGGCGTAGGTGGAGCTGTCGATGGTGAAGGAGTGGAGGAGCTCGCCGTCGTACCACATGCTCGTGCCCATGGGCGAGTTGAGCTTGGTCATGGCGAACAGGTGCGCGGGGTCGCAGCACTCCTCCATCTGCTTCCTGTCGGAGAGAAAGAAAGAAAGAAAGAAAGAAAGAGAGCCGCGGGGCCGCAGATGACTGGAGACCGCTGCCTGAGCGCCGCCTCCTCGCACGCACACGCACGCATGCACACACGCACACAGATGCACACACACACACGCGCGCACACAGATGCACACACACACGCGCGCACACACGCTCACACACACAGATGCACACACGCGCACACACACGCTCACACACACAGATGCACACACACATGCACACAGACACACACACAGATGCACACACACATGCACACAGACACACACACACAGATGCACACACACATGCACACAGACACTCACACACACACACACAGACACACACTCACACACGCACGCACACACACACTCATCTCCACGGTGATGGCTATTCGCTCACTGCCAGCCAGCCACAGACCATGACTATCTCCTGGGCATAAATGGAACCTGCTGTTTAATAACCTGGGAGGCCAGGGGCCCATGGCGCCCGCCTGTCATCCCAGCTACTCGGGAGGCTGAGATCTGACGATTGAGGTTCAAAGCCAGCCCCGGGAGGTAAGTCCGTGAGCCTCTGATCTACAACAAACCACCAGAAAACCAGCAGTGGAGCTGTGGCTCAAGTGGTAGAGCGCCAGCCTTGAGCTGAAGAGCTCAGGGACAGCGCCCAGGCCCTGAGTTCAAGCCCCACAACTGATCTGCTCCCAGCTGCAGCTGAAATCTCAAGAGGCAAATAGATAGATAAATATTACAATTGCAGATCTATTTGTTTATATCTGGACAGATCTGACCATCCAGATCCAGGTGGAGCCTATGAGAGAGTGAGCCGAGACTCAGCCGTCTCCTGACTCACTCTCAGATGGGTGAGACCGGAGATTTCCATGAGCTCAGGACAGAGCAGGCTAACTCCCAAGGAAGGGACATTGGACGAGACCACAGACCAACGCTTGGAAGCCCAGCCGGGTCAATGCAGCTGGAGAGGACCTGGGCCAGCTGGAGAAGCACCTGCGTGGCCACTCAGAACCAGCAGTGCTCGGGCCATGATTGCTGAGCATGGTGCGCCATGTTGGATGCTGTCCGGGGGCTGCGTCTGGGGGACCGAACCCAGCTCCAGTGTCCACTAGACATGGGACCACGGCGGAGCATTTGTCCTTGCATTTTCCCGGGGCATGATGACTCTCTTCCATGGTTCATATCTCACACGCACACGTGGTGCATCTCCATGCATGCTAGCCTGCTTTCCATTCATGTCCTCTGTTCATCCTTCCAGCCTTCTCCTCCCGACCCATTTCCTAGTACTCATTTCATTGGGCTTTGACCTAAGTCTTCCTCAAGCATTGTACTATGAGCCGAGCGCCGGTGGCTCCCGCCTGGCATCCCAGCTACTCAGGAGGCTGAGATCGGAGGATCACGGTTCAAAGCCAGCCCGGGCAGGAAAGTGCGGTGAGACTCTTATCTCTAACAAACCACTAGAAAACCAGAAGTGGCGCTGTGGCTCAAGTGGTAGAGCGCCAGCCTTGAGCTGAAGAGCTCAGGGACAGCGCCCGGGCCCTGAGTTCAAGTCCCACGACCAAAAAGAAAAAAAAACTATACTACTTGCATTCTCCATAGTTATAATTCTGTTAATTCATTTATAACTGCTTGAGTACCATCCGGTGCGCTTTGTCCGAAGAAAGAAAATAAAACCCTATTAAAAGTTAAAAATATATATTAACTATGTGAATAAATAGAAACAAATATCGAAGTAAATAAATGCATGAACTATACGTCAAGATAAATACTTTAAAAGTTAAAAAGAGAAGTTTTGGTTTGCACCATGACCCATCCTCCCCCCCCCTCCTTCCCCCACAGCCTCCGACCTCCGACCTCCTGCTTGTCTCCAAACACCTGGATCTCTCTTTACTCCCGGAACAGCGTGTCACGTGGTCAGTGACATTTATGTCATTGTCATCCTGTTCCCGTCCACCCGCCAGTTAAAAGGAGCCAATGATCTGATTGGTTATTTCCTCTCTCCTCTGCTGTTGTGGTTGTGGAGGGACAGGGATTCGAACTCGGGCACCTGAGGTGTTTGCTCATTGGCGGGGTGTTCTACCAACCCCAGGAAACCAGTCTTTGCAAGAGACAAAGGGATGTGTGAGCCGAAACTTCTCCTGAGCGCTCATCTTTATCGGATTCCTCTAGGCCCGGTGGAAGCGCGTGCAAGTTGGCTGTGCACATTGCCTAAAAGCCATCCCGTGCCAATGCAAAGTGTACACATCCACAGCGGCAAACACAGGCAAACGCAACCCTCCCCCTCTCTCCTTAATTTGCTAGTTTTTGTTCTGGACCAGTAATGGGACTTGAACTCAGGACCTGCGAGCTGTCCCTGAGCCTTTTCTGCTCAAGGCTGGCGCTCTACCACTTGAGCCACGGCTCCACGTCAGTATTCTGGTGGTTCATTGGAGATCAGAATCTCACAGATGTTCCTGCCCAGGCTAGCTTTGAACTGCGATCCTCTGGATCTCAGCCTCCTGAGTAGCTGGCCCGGCACCCCAAGGTTTAATTCTCAAATCCTTTTGTGAGTCTCCCTTCGTGGCAGGAAAAAATACCATCTTGAAGAGTCAACAGTTAGCAGTGAAGCAGAGGTGTAGGCTCCGAAACACAAACACACGCTGAGATGCGTTGAGAAAGGAAGAAGATGTTTTTGAGCACAGACGGAGTGACTCGTGTGACAGTGAAGGAAGGCAGGAGGGACAAATGGGCAAGGAGAAGGGACGGCAGAGATCAAACCCAGCTGCTTAGGTTTCTTCTTTTCCTTTTAGTTTGTGAATGAGATCATCAGAGACCGAAAACCAGACGCATGATGCATTTCGTCCAAAACAGCCAATGCTGACGCGTGAGTAACGCGGACAACGGAGAAAGTCAGGAGTATTGGACACCACTGCCTTTCAAAGACAGCTACCTACGGTTAACCCTTAACTACGCGCACAACTGAGCCACGCCGGTGGCTCCCACCTGTCATCCCAGCTACTCAGGAGCCTGAGATCTGAGGATCGGGGTTCAGAGCCAGCCCGGGCAGGAAAGTCCGTGAGACTCTGATCTCCAATGAAACACCAGAAAACTGGAAGTGGAGCTGTGGCTCAAGCGGTAGAGCACCAGCCTTGAGCTACAAAGCATAGGGACAGAGCCTAGGCCCAGAGTTCAAACCCCAGAACTAGGATGGATAGATAGATAGATAGACGGACGGACAGACGATGGACGGACAGACAGACAGACAGATTAGATAGATAGATAGATAGATAGGTAGGTAGGTAGGTAGGTAGGTAGATAGATGGATGGATGGATGGATGGATGGATGGATGGATGGATGGATGGATAGATAGATAGATAGATAGATAGATAGATAGATAGATAGATAGATAGATAGATGGATGGATGGATGGATGAGCGGATTCTACTTTTCTCTCCGCCTGTCGCTTCTAGTTGATTCTATCCTGGCTCCCTGGCGATTGCTCTCACTGGTTGCTGAACTCCGTTGCTTAGGTTCCTTTATCTTTTATGTATTTTTGTGCTTCTTTCTTTCTTTGGTGTATCATTTAATCTAGTTCCTTCTTGAGAAATAAAGTGGAAAGGACAATTTTGGGGGGCCTTTGTATGACGAAAGGGCTCCCCAATTCCGGGAAACCCCCTACGATGTTAATTATCTTTAAGTGTGAAGACCTCATTCATTGTTTTCTGGCTGCTCAGAAATCTGAGATCATTTCATTCTGATCTCATTTCTTTTGTTGACATTTTAAATTCTATCACTTTTTCTTGGGGGATGGAGGGGGGGGGAAACCGGTCCTGAGTCTTGAACTCAGGGCCTGGGCGCTGTCCCTCAGCTCTTCAGCTGAAGGCTGGCGCTCTACCACTTGAGCCACAGCGCCACTTCCGGCCTTTTGCTGCTCCAGGGAAGATAAAGAGTCTCCCAGATCTGTCTTCCAGGGGGAGGGGGGGGCGTGGTTTCTAATCTCCTGGTTAGCTAGGAGGACAGGCGTGAGCTAGTAGCACCCACCGAACCACAGAGTGTTCTGGAAAGATCCAATCACGGTAAGAGATAGGGAGGAAGGTCCCACTCGGAGACGCGGACCCTTCTTGACCCACAAAGAGAATACAACGCCTAACCCGGGTGGCCCCCGGAACACAAGCACCCAGGCATCTGCTCTGGAGAGCTAATGGCAGGGCTGTCCCCAGGCACATTCCTGAGGGGTCGCTGTGCGACCCCGAAGCCACGCTGGACACGGGCGACAGTTTTCCCTCTGCAGAGAAAAACAGAACACGCGGATGAGATCAGACGCGGCCATTCTTTCCACTCAATGAGGTTTTGTGTCTGCAACAATGGAGCTTCTGGGCTGGAAACTTGGGGTCAGGACAGACACGGGAAACAAGCCAGCACGGGCACCGATCACTCACTCATTCACTTATTCATTCATTCATTCCCTCATCGCTTCAGCATTTATCATGCACTTGGAGTGTGGGAAAAAACAAGACCTCTTGACAGAGCGCCGGTGGCTCCCGCCTGTCATCCCAGCGACTCGGGAGGCTGAGATGTGAGGATCGCGGTTCAAGGCCAGCCTGGGCAGGAAAGTCCGTGAGACTCTGATCTCCCATGAACCACTCAGAAAACCAGAAGTGGCGCTGTGGCTCACGTGGTAGAGCGCCAGCCTTGAGCTGAAGAGCTGAGGGACAGCGCCCAGGCCCAGAGTTCAAGCCCCACAGTCGACAAATGAATGAAATGCCAAGAAAAAAAAATGAGAGTTTATACTGATAAAGTTTATGCTGTCGAGTTCTGAGCACCTTTCGTCTGAGACCTGTTTGTATCATTCACAAGTTGCAAGAGCAATCATTCACAGATGTGCCGGCAGTAGCATAGCATTCTGACAGTACATTCTGGAAAGGAGCTCTTCAGAACTGGGGTCGTGGCTGGAAAGAGGCGTAGGGGATATTTCATAATCTGCCTGCGCCTCGGTTTTCTCAACTGGAAACTAGAAATGATCTGAGACCTACTTAATCTATCATGAGGGTCACACAGCTCCACCCTCTCTGCGGAGAACCTGTTCCAGTTCATTTTTCAGAAGCATTTACTGGTCCTGTTCCTGGGTCAGCTGCTGAAGCTGGGTGAGGTGGTAGGAAGTCAGGGCACTGCACCGGGAAAGGAGTGGAGTTCGTGTTGTGCCAATAATGAGAACAGGAAAATCACAGAACATATGTGCGAGGAGGGACTTCTACCCCAGGGCCTTGGCTAGAGACGCGCCCCAGGAAGTGGAAAAATGAGAATTCTAGCCTGGGCCAAAAGCCTGGGTCGACAATGGCACACATCACAAACTGAGCATCAGTGAACCTAAGCAACGAAGCCAGGAGTTCCCAATACTCACGAAACCAAGAAGAACAATACGTAAGTTAGAGGAAAAAAAATCACTGGAGCTAAATGCCGGTGGCGCCCGCCTGTCACCCCAGCGGCTCAGGAGGCTGAGATCGGAGGATCCTGGTTCAAAGCCAGCCTGGGCAGGAAAGTCCATGAGACTCCAATCTCCACTGAACCACCAGAAAACCAGAAGTGGCGCTGTGGCTCAAGTGGTAGAGCACCAGTCTGGAGTGAAAGAGCTCAGGGACAGCACCCAGGCCCCGAGTTCCAGTCCCACAGTTGACAAATGAATGAATGAATGACATGACAATTTGCCTGTCCCCCAGATATATTTTTGCTTTTTTTTTTTTGCCAGTCCTGGGGCTTGAACTCAGAGCCTGGGCGCTGTCCCTGAGCTGCTTTTGCTGGCGCTCTACCACGTGAGCCACAGCACCACTGGTGGCTTTTTCTCTGTGTGTGGTGCTGAGGAATCGAACCCAGGGCCTCAGGCACGCAAGGCGAGCGCTCTACCCCTGAGCCACCCGCCCAGCCCTGGCCCCCAGTTTTGAACATGGCACGTGAGATGCTAATCCTTCCCTTACACCAGCTTCACAGACTCATTTCCTTCCTGTGACAGTGGATGGCTGAGTCCTGTGGATCATTCTGGATTGTTCTCGTGTGCATTCCAGAGTCCTGTATGTCTCGTTTTTATTATTGCTTCAATTGTTCCAATTTAGGACATACAGTGTGATCATTTGAGATATATGTGTGTGTGTATATATATATAATGTATTGTATATATGTGTGTACCTTTGTGTATGTGTATATGTATTGTGTATATGTGTATACTTTCGTGTGTGTATATGTGTGTATATATGTATTGTGTGTGTACCTTTGTATGTGTGTATATGAATGTGTGTAAATGTATATGTGTGTGTATAAGTATGTGTTTATACTGATGCTGGTCCTGGGGCTTGAACTCAGGGCTTGGGCACTGTCCCTGTGCATTTTCATTCAAGGCTAATGCTGTAATTCCCTTCTGGCTTTTCTGCTGGTTCACTGGAGAGGGAAGAATCTGCCAGCCTTTCCTGTCCTGGCTGGCTTCAAACCACGATCCTCAGGTCTCAGCCTCCTGAGGAGCCGGGATTACAGGTGTGAGCTACTGGCTCCCTGTTGCACATGTTTTTTTTTAAACCTACAGACATTTCTTCCGTGTCACCTCCTGCTTTCCATGCCCCCCCCCACAGAAACCTCCATTAGAATTCTTCTCTCCCGCCCAGGCCGCCGTCTCCGGCTATCACGACATTCCCAGACACCAGGTTCTCGATCCCAGTGTCTCCTCCAGTCGCTGGAAGGTCGGACAAGACCCCCTCAGCCAGGTCCTTGACAGAGGCCGGCCGGGAGAATGTGCGCAGAGCGGGGCTGGGACACCCGTGGCATTACACACCTGTAATCCCAGCCCCTCGCGAGGCTGAGCGCCGAGGCCGGTAGGAAGAGTCCAGCAGACTCTTATCTGCAGCTAACGAAAAGCCAGGGGTGGGGTTGCGGCTCAGGGGGCAGAGCACCAGCATGGAGTAAAACAGTCAAGGGAGCACCAGGCCTGAGCTCAAGCTCCAGGATCAGTGTGCACGCGCACGCACGCACACACACACACACACACACACACAGATGTAAGCAGTTCCACCCGCTGGATGGCACACAGGAAAAATACCCAAATACCATGCATGGTTGCAAGTCCTAGCTCGGCTGCCACAAGGCTGGGGGAGGGAAACTGAGGCACGGCCCAGCCCAGTGGTACCAGAGCCCCTCCCTCAGCCGCCTTGGCCTCGTGGAAGTTCTAGGGGGGGATCTCCATGCTTAGCGGCGGCCATCGTTGTGACCTGCGACTTGGACAAACACTGCTACTCTTTTTATTGATCTATTACTTTGTGCCAGTTCTGGGGCCTTGAACTCAGGGCCTGGGCGCTGTCCCTGAGCTTCTTTTGCTCAAGGCTGGTGCTCTGCCACCCAGCCCCATTCCCAGCCCTTTTTACTTGTATTTTTAAAGGGAAAAATCTAAAGGTTTTTGTTTTTAAAGGAAGGAAATCCAGTTGTCAGAGTTCATCCATAGCAAGGAAGGGTTTTGTTTTGTTTTTTAACAAGAAGAGATATTGGTAAAAACCAGCCGGGGCTTCCGGGACACGTGGGAACACTGAATTTGTCAAGAATCACCCTCAGGAGAAAAGGGTTTAGCCAGGTGCAGTGCCTCACGCCTATGATCCAGGCTGCTCACGATCAGTACGATCACCCGGACGCCTCCCGTAGCTCCCTCAATTAGTCCCAAACCTGGCCGCTCATGCCCACTTCCCTCCTGGCACCCCAGCAGAGGGTGACACAGCCCCCAGGGGCTAGGGGACACCGCCAGGAGATGGGTGGGCACACCGGGAGCCTGGCAGATCTTCCCAACTCCCCGGGTTATTCCAGTCGAAAGAGCGCCATCCGTGGGAACACGCATCACCCCTGTCTGCTCCGCCTGGGCCCTGTCTAGGACTGAAGGCTGGGAGCCCCACCTTGGAGCTGGCGAGCATCGGGGAACATGGAGGCCGGGGGGGGGGGGGGGGTGAACGGATGCACGGCCCAGCCACCTGCTTACCGTGGATCAAGGAGGAGGAATTTTATGGAAACAGCCCAGGTGCCCCACCAGAGAGGAGGGGTCCCCCCAAGAGGTGCTGTGTGCACACAATGGAATTGTACACGGCCAGGGTGAAGAACAGGATTATGCCATTTGCAGGCAAACGGATGGATCTAGAAGACATCATCAGGCCCAGGGGGCTCAGCCAGGCTCCCAGAGACGAAGGGCGCAGAGGCTGGATGGACAGTCCATGGGGACAGGACGGGGGACAGCCAGACCCGAGGGGGACGCTGGGAGGGAGCAGCCCCGAGGGCCAGGCCTGTGATCAGAGGAAAGAGCAGCGATCCCACGGACTCGGGAAACGGACGCAAGAGGCCTGATCCTTCCGTGTGGTTCCTGTTCCTTTCTGTCTCCTGGGTGGGTTTCTCTGTCTCTGGGGGGGTGAGGGGGGCACAGAAATGGGGGGACAGAGGGGAAACCAAGGCAGCCGGGGTCCTCACGGGACACCAGGTGGAGAATGAACTCTACCACTCGTGGGTGGGGACGGGAGGGAAACACTGGGGGGAGAGCGAGGGAAGGGGGGCAGGGTCCACAGAGCCATGCGCTCACGACCCGACTGATGACTGATGCCACTGTCCCCCCTCTGCCTGTCACCTTGTGACAATAAATTTTTTAACAAAATTAGCCCGACTCGACCTCAGATCGTAGGGCTGCCGGCGATGGCGAAGGCGGAGCTGACCCAAATAAGTGACTTCAGGCCACCAAGCCAGTCAGTGACAAATCTACGATCAGAACTTGATTCTTTGGGGTGACCCCGGCCACCCCTCTTTCTGATGGTGTTCCAAGCTGTGGATTGAGTCTTAATTACCTTCACGATCACCGCACACCCAGGAAGCCACTTAGCATGTTGGGACTCCTGTTTCCAGACCATTACACAAAGGCACAGAGAGGCTAAGTATTTGTCCCAAGATCACACAGCCTCCAGAGGAGTCAGATGAGCACGGAAAGCTAACAAGTATTGTACTGGAAACAGATGGACTCCCAGTCTGAGAGAGTTGGATGGATGATCTGTAGCTATTATCAGATCCATAACCGTATCAATCTTATCAAATGATAAACAGATCTGATTTCACTGATCCAACTAGAGTCCTAGAACACTTCTCTCTCAAATGTAGACCGAAGGGAAAACACACACACACACACACACACACACACAAACAAGCCCGGCATCGGCGGCTCCCGCCTGTCATCCCAGCGACTCAGGAGGCTGAGATCTGAGGATCACAGTTTGAAGCCGGCCTGGGCAGCTAAGTCCCTGAGATTCTGATCTCCCCTGAACCGCCAGAAAACCGGAAGTGGCGCTGTGGCTCAAGTGGTAGAGCGCCAGCCTTGAGCAAAAGCAGCTCAGGGACAGTAGCCCAGGCCCTGAGTTCAAATCCCACAGCTGGAAAGATACAAACCCAAAGCATCTCTCTTCAGTACTGATTGCCAGGAACAAAGCCGAGGCTAAATTGTAACCAGCCTCGTTTGCCAGCAAAAAGGTCCAGATTATTTGGGAGGTGAAATCAAACCAGGCCACGGATAAAAAAAATCTACGTCAGCATCCTTGTTTGGGCACATCGATGTAAATTATCACCGGGAAGAGCAGGCTCCAGCGTAGACATACAGGCCTCGCCAGCTGCAGTCGGTTTGAACTGGAATTGGGGGGTGTGGGGGGAGGTCCCCAGCTAACCTTGCATCCTACGGCCGCTCACACCCCATCAAGCCTGAGTGGAGTGAGTTTCAATCCAGGAACGACGGTGCTAGAAGGTCACCTCGCTCCTGGTTCTGAGATTCTCATCTGCAAACCAAGGTGCGGGCAAAGACGTCTTTCATAGCACCGCTCTGCAGACAGGACGAAACGCACCCAAGAGCTAAGAACTGGCTCCAGAATGTTCTGCCCTATCCGTGTCCTCGGGAGGTTTTGTTTGCTTGCTTTAGTGATGCCTGTTGGGCTTTTCTGAAGCGGGTTGCGCAACTGTACCTTCTTCTCTTGGTCGTCTTATTCTTGCTTTTGCTGTTGCTGCGTGTTTGACTCAGGGGGTTTTGGTGTTGAGGAAGTATCTCACTTTGTGTCTCTGGCTAGCTTAAAACACACTGTTTAGCCCTGGCTGGCCTAGAACTTTCCATCTTCTAGCTTCCACCTACCAAGGGCAGGGATTATAGGTGTAAACCACCACACCCGGATTGTACCTTATTTTCTTTTTCTTTCTTTCTTTCTTTCTTGCCAGTCCTGGGGCTTGAACTCAGGGCCTGGGCACTGTCCCTGAGCTGCTTTGGCTCAAGGCTGGCGCTCTACCACTTGAGCCACAGCACCACTGCTGGCTTTTTCTGTGTCTGTGGTGCTGAGGAATCGAACCCAGGGCTTCGTGCATGCTAGGCGAGCACTCTACCACTGAGCCACCTGCCCAGCCCTCTTATTTTCTTAAGTATCAACACTTATTTAACTCGCTGTGCAGGCCCTCGGCTCCCGCCTGCCATCCCAGCTACTCGGGAGGCTGAGATCTGAGGATCGCAGTTAGAAGCTGGCCCAGGCGGGAAAGTCCAGGAGACTCTGATCTCCAATGAACCAGCAAAAAAAAAAAACAAAACAAAACCAGAAGTGGAGGTGTGGCTCAAGGGGTAGAGCACCAGCCTTGAGCCACAAAAAGACAAAGCTCAGGGGCAGCGCCGAGTTCTGAATTCCAGCCAGGTCATGAAGCCATGTTTCCCCCAAGCTGCTTTTCTTTGTCTGAGTCTCTCAGGAACTCGACGCAGGGAGAGAAAAAAGCCCCTTCCACACGGGGAGAGGAGGAGAGGGGCCGGGGGTCAGCAGCACCTTCCAAACAACCGCTTTGCTGCTGCTTACCCTGTCTTCTCCCTCGAGTCCCCTGAGCCCCGTCTGGTCATGTGTCATCGGTCACAAAGAGGCCACACCGCGCGCGCCCGGCTGTAGGTCCGGCCGCCCCTCCTCTCGTGAGCGGGGCTGTAGCCACAGCCAGAGGTTGGGGCCCGACTGCCTTTGAGGCCATGTCACAGCACTGGCCTGCCCCTGCTGTAAGTTCAGCCTTGGCGGCTTCTGTACACACACAGACACAGAGACACAGACTTAAATGCACACACACATGTATTTCTATATAACTAGAGGGACAGGGGTCTAGCTCCCTATCTGTCTGTCTGTCTGTCTATCTATCTATCTATCTGTCTGTCTCCCTATCTATGTAGATTTCTATAGCTAGCTCTTCATATATACAAACAGAAGCACAGTTTCTATCTCTATGATATATACATGTCTTCCTAGGCATACAGCTGTCTAGAGCTCTAGATAGGTAGATGATATAGACAGATCTACCCACATATGTAAATTTACATATAGACATCTAGATACCTGTATACCTATATATCTATATATACACCTATATTTATATATGCCCATGTCTATATATGCCTATTTTCTATATATCTACCTGTACATTTCTATCTACCTATAAATCTACATACAACTACATATCTATCTATATATACCTATATATCTGTATATACCTATCTATCTATACCTATACACACACCTATGTATAGTTAGCAATATATACCTATACACACACACACATATAACTATACATATACCTATATATCTATATCCATATATAGCTAGATACCTTTTCATTTGTATATCTATACACGTATTATACCTATCTATATATGGATATAGATATAGCTATCATACCTATATCTACTGATTAATATCTATCACACGTTTACCTAGATCTCTACATTTAATATCATCATATCTAGATATCTATGTAGATATGTAATCTATCTATACAGCTTGCCTTTTACCTATATATCTTTATCAACTTCTATCTGTAGCTATCAGAGATATGTTTTTAACTCTGGACATGTTTATAACTCTACAGATACATTGATAATATATATTTATCGAGAGAGAGAGGGAGAGGAAGGGAGGGAGGGAGGGAGGGAGGGAGGGAGGGAGGAGAATGATCTGTGGCTTTTGTGCCATTCCAGGAGTTCTGTCTGCGTTGGTCACTGTGAATGTACACAATCTCCACCCCGTACGAGTTTCCCGTAAGGACGTGTCTAGTAACGCAGCCTGAGAAGCCAGGCCGGTACTAAGTGACTGCTCAACTGTTCTGCGTCTGTTTTTGTTCCTGGCTCTTTGTGGTTCTCCTGTCAGGTACCAAGAATAAAAGCTTGCACACCAAACTGCCTGGGCGCTGTCCCTGGGCTTCTTTTTGCTCAAGGCTGGCGCTCTACCACTTGAGCCACAGCTCCACCTCCAGTTTTCTGCCCAGGCTGGCCTCCAAGCTCAATCCTCAAATCTCAGCCTCCTTGAGCAGCTGGGATGACAGGTGTGAGCCACCAGCACCCAACCTCTGTAGTCTTTCTATCGGGAAAAACTTCCTACAGGCTGCCAGCGGAGGCTCTGCAGGAAGGTCACCAAGATAAAAGCCAGCAAGGAGGTCAGATCAAATGGAAAGACACCGGGAAACGCTTCCTCTGCGGCCTTCAGGAGATGGACGGCTTTCAACTCCAGCTCTGTGAGGAAGTCCTTTCAACTAGCACCGGATTTTTTTTTTTCTTTTTTAAAGAGAGACTTCTGTTCATTTCCTGAGCTATACTTCTGGTCGTACAAGAGAGCATCTTAAAACCATCTTCCCAGATCCATTGAGCAGTTCACACAGATCGGACGCAAAGCTGTAGATTCTCAAATAGAGTCGGCCGGGGGAAGTTTATGTTGTGACAGTAAAGGGAGCTGGTTGCAAACAGAAGAGACGCTGTTTCCTGTCAGTGCAGCGGGGTTGTTCTGCCGGTCACTCCCGCCCCAGCTGGAAATCACCTACACCCTGGAGGCTCCCGCCTGCCATCCCAGCTGCTCAGGAGGCCGAGATCGGAGGACCAAGGTTCAAAGCCAGCCCGGGCAGGAAAGTCCTTGAGACTCTCATCTCCAATGAGCCAGCAAAAAGCCAGAAGTGGCGCTGTGGCTCAAGTGGTAGAGCGCCAGCCTTGAGCTGAAGAGCTCCGGGACAGCGCCCAGCCCTGAGTTTGAGTCCCAGGACCGAGACCAGAGAAAACCAAACCAAACCAAACCAAACCAGTTCCCGGCAAAGGGTGAGAAGGGACCTGGGGCCACGGCCGCCGCCGGCCTGGCCTCCTTGGTCTGCTTTCCAGTCCTGTCCCTGAAGGACACTTCCACCTTCCAGAAGCATCTACAAAGTCCAGCCCAACCCTCAGGAGTGCTGAGGCTTGCACACAGCAGAAAAATCCGGGCACTTCCACACACATGCACGCGCACGCACACGCATGTACACACACACGCGCACGCACACACGCGCGCGTGCACACACGCACAGAGTCATTGTGAACAGAGTGACCTTGGAGAAGTTCTGACCTTCCAGAAAAAATCCAAAACACCAGAAACCAAATGCGGCGCAGGCAGCTCAGGGCAAAGTTGTGACTGCAGCGGGCACGCGCAGGCACACCCACGGGCGCGTGTGCACACCCCACGCGCAGACCTGCACACGCGTACGCATAGACACACGTGCAGACAGACCTGCACACGCGCATGCAGACACGCACACTCACACGCAGACCTGCACACGCACACGCGCAGACCTGTACATGTGTACACATAGACACGCGCGCAGACAGACCTGCACACGCGCATGCAGACACGCACACTCACACGCAGACCTGTGCACTCACACACACACGTGCACGCACACACTCGCAGACCTGCGCACTCACACACACGCACTCGCACTCGCACTCGCACTCGCACACGCAGACCTGCGCACTCACTCACTTACACACGCACTCACACACACACACTCGCACTCACACACACACACTCGCACTCACACACACGCACTCGCACACGCACTCGCACACGCACTCGCACACGCAGACCTGCGCACTCACTCACTTACACACGCACTCACACACACACTCGCACTCACACACACACACTCGCACTCACACACACGCACTCGCACACGCACTCGCACACGCACTCGCACACGCGCGCCCCGCCCTGCGCACAAAGCCGCCCCTCCCCCGCCCCCTCCCCCACCGACGAGGAGGCGACAAAGGCGCGGGGGGGGGGGGGCGGCGCTCGGGAGGACGCTGCAGACGGACCGACCAACGGCGGACGGATGGACAGACAGGGGGACAGGGGAACAGACGACCAGACAGAGAGGCGGGCGGGTAGTCACGTGCACGGTCAGACAGACAGACCGGCAGGCAGGTGGGCGGACGGACGCACGGACAGACGGACGCAGAGACAGACAGACGGGCAGGCAGGTGGGCGGACAGAGGGACAGACAGACGCACGGACGGACGGACGGATGGGCGGGCGGGCAGACGACGGAGAGACGAGCGGGCCGGTGAACAGACAGGAGGGCGGGCGGGCGGGCGCGGGACGGTGCGGGGCGGGTGATGGATGCGGGCGGGTGATGCGGGGCTGGCGAATGCGGGGCGGGGCGGGATGGCGGATGCGGGGCGGGTGGTGCGGGGCGGGCGGTGCGGGCGCGGGGCGGGCGGTGCGGGCGCGGGGCGGGCGATGGGCGCGGGGCGGGCGATGGGCGCGGGGCGGGCGATGGGCGCGGGGCGGGCGGATGCGGGGCGGGCGGGCGGGGCGGGCGCGGGGCTGGCGATGCGGGGCGGGCGATGGGCGCGGGGCGGGCTGGCGGATGCGGGGCGGGCGATGGGCGCGGGGCGGGCGGTGCGGGCGCGGGGCGGGCGATGGGCGCGGGGCGGGCGGTGCGGGCACGGGGCGGGCGATGGGCGCGGGGCGGGCGATGGGCGCGGGGCGGGCGATGGGCGCGGGGCGGTGCGGGCGCGGGGCGGGCGATGGGCGCGGGGCGGGCGATGGGCGCGGGGCGGGCGGCGGCGGCGTACCTGAAGGCGCGCGCGGCGGTGCGGTTGGGCGCCCAGGCGGCGCGGCGGCGCAGCACGGCGCGGATGATGTCCTGCTGGCGCGGCGCGCGGCCGGCGGGCAGCACGTAGAGGCCGCACAGCAGCAGCGCGCACAGCGCGCTCGCGCCCACGGGCAGCCGCGTCCGCGCCAGGCGCCAGCCGCGCGCCGCCATGGCGGGGGGACGCGGGGCGCGGGGACGGGGGGCGCCCGGGACGGCGGGGTCCCGCTCACGGCCGCCCCGCGCGCGCTCCGGCCCGCGCCCGCCCGCCGCTCCGCTCCCCGCCGCTCCGCGCGCGCCCGCGGCCGGCGTCCTCTGCGCTCCGCGGCCCGGGGCGCGGCGGCTCAGGCCGGAGACGCCGGGGCTGCGGCGGCGGCGGCGGGCGGCGGCGCCCGAGCATCCCCGGCGGCCGCGGCGACGGTCCCGGGATGCGCGGTCCCCGCCCCGCGCGCCGCCTCCGCCGGGCCCGGGCCGGAAAGCGCCACCGGGGTCCCGGGGACCCCCCCCCGCCCCGCCCCGCCCCGCCCCGCCCCGCCCCGACCGGGTCCCGCGCCGCCGACCCCGGCCCCTCCCCGCCGCGGCCGGCCGCGCCGCAGCCTCCCCGGCCGGAGGTCGGAGCTCCGAGGACGGCGCACGCGATTGGTGCGGACGCGGCGGGGACGCCCCGCCCCCGGCCCGCCGAGGCCCCGCCCCCGGCCCGCCAGGGCCCCGCCCCCGGCCCGCCAGGGCCCCGCCCTCTCCCCGGCCCGCCATGGCCACGCCCTCGCCACGCCATGGGCCCGCCCTCGCTCCGCCCCCGGCCCGCCAGGGCCCCGCCCTCGCTCCGCCCCCGGCCCGCCGAGGCCTCACCACGCCCCCGGCCCGCCGAGGCCCCGCCCCCGGCCCGCCGAGGCCCCGCCCTCGCCCCGGCCCGCCATGGCCACGCCCTCGCTCCGCCCCCGGCCCGCCGAGGCCCCGCCCTCGCCACGCCCTCCTCCCCCGCTCACCTGCCCCCTCCCCTCCCTCACTCATCCCTCCCAGCCCCCTCCCCGCCCGGTCCGTCTCCCCCTCCCCTGGCCTCCCCTCCCCTTCCCCCCATCCCCGGCCCCGCCCCGCCCCAGCCGCCGGTGCGGACAATGAGAACCGCGGCGTGCACCGCACATCGCGGACATGCGCACTGGGCCGCCGCGGACCCCTCGCCCTCCCTCCCCACCCCCTCCCCGCCAGCAGCCGGCCGGGATCCCGCAGGGGATGTCTGCGGCGCCCCGGACACCGCGCGCGCGTGCGCAGTCCCACGAGCGACCTGCACACGCGAACGCAGGGCTGCGCGCGCTGACGCGCATGCACACGCACACACGCACACACGCAGGGATGCACACACAGGCACACACACGCTGATACGCATGCATGCAATGCACACACGCAGGCACGCTCACGCGCTGCGCGCAGGCATGCACAGACACACACACACGCGCTGCGCGCAGGCATGCACAGACACGCAGGCACGCACACACGCTCACGCGCTCACGCTCACGCGCTGCGCGCAGGCATGCACAGACACGCAGGCACGCACACACGCTCACGCGCTCACGCTCACGCGCTGCGCGCAGGCATGCACAGACACACACACGCGCTGCGCGCAGGCATGCGCGCGCACACACACACACAGGTACACAAGCTCACGTGTATGCATGCAATGCACACACGCAGGCATGCACGCACATGCACACATGCTGTGCAGGCATGCACACTCACACGCGCGCTCACGCACATGCTCGCACGCAAGCGCACACAGGCACACACGATCACACGCGCGCGCCCACGTTCAGGCTCACGCCCGCGCATGCGCGCGCACCCCGGCGCCCTCCAGGTCACCTCCCCGGGCATGGCGCTCTGTCTTTGTGCCTGTGTCTTCCGCCGCACGGGCGCAGGTGTCTGCCCGCCCCCCCCTCGCAGAAAGGAGAACTGACACCCCGCCTCTCTCCAGCATCTCAATCCACGGCAGCCTCCCCTTCCCTCCCCAGCACCAGAAGGACGATCCCGGAATAACTGCCTCCCCCCCCCACATCCCACACTCGATCCGTGCAGGGCTTTTTTTTGTCTGTTTGTCTTGGTCAGTCCTGGGGCTTGAACTCGGGGCCTGGGCGCTGTCCCTGAGCTCTTTCACTCAAGGCTGGCGCTCTACCACTTGAGCCACAGCGCCACTTCTGGTTTTCTGGTGGTTCATTGGAGATCAGAGTGTCATGGACTTTCCTGCCCTGGGCTGGCTTCGAACCACGATCCTCAGATCTCAGCCTCCTGAGGAGCTGGGGTGACAGGCGGGAGCCACCAGCGCCTGGCCTGACTCCTGCTTCTACACACCGCTGTCCACTGTCAGTCCAATTCCAGAATCCACCCCCCTACTCCGCAAGGAAGTGTGAACCCCAAACCATCTTCACCTACATTTCACTACAGCAGAGCTCATAGGATTCTTGACAAAGAAGAGCAGCATTAGGCACCTGTGCTCCCGCCTGTCATCCCAGCGACTCGGGAGGCTGAGATCTGAGGATCACAGTTCAAAGCCAGCCCAGGCAGGAAAGTCTGCAAGACTCTGATCTCCAATGAACCAGCAAAAAGAGAACGTGGAGCCATGGCCCAATTGGTGGAGCGCCAGCCTCGAGTGGAAAAAGCCTAGGGACAGCACCCAAGCCTTGAGTTCACACACACACACACACTGATTTTAGTAACACAGAGACCCAGAGAAAAAAGAAGCAAGAGAAAAGGAAGGGAGGGAGGGAGGGAGGAAGAACGGAAGAAGGGAGGGAGGGAGGGAGGGAGAAAGATGGGAAGGAGGGAGGGAAGGAGGAAGGAAAGCAAACTTACCATAAACCCTCACTGTTAACTGGAAACAAGTGACTGACTGACTCTTTAACCCACTTTGTAGCTATTTTCCAAAAAGCAATACAAACGTATGTTCCCACCAACAACCTATCCACAGATGCGTGTAGCAACTTAATATGTAAATGCCAAATTGGGAAGGAACCCAAATATTCTTTCTCTGATAGGCGCTAAAGAAACGCCATCCATAAAAAGGAATATGACTCAGCAGAGAAAAAAAACCATAATAATAATAATCAGCCACGTGCTGGTGGCTCATTCCTGTCATCCCAGCTACTCAGGAGGCTGAGATCTGAGGATCGAGGTTCAAGGCCAGACTAGGCAGGAAAGTCCGTGAGACTCTTATCTCCAATAAATCACTCAGAAAACTGGAAGTGGCGCTGTGGCTCAAGTGGTAGAGCACTCACTTTGAGCTGAAGAGCTGAGGGACAGCGCCCAGGCCCTGAGTTCAAGCCCCAGACTTGGCACATTAATAAAAATGAAAGCACTATGCATACACTGAGAGATAATCTTCAGCAGATGTTGTAATCAGCAATTTGACTGGGTAGTCATGTTAAATCATCCAGAAATCAAAATGAATAATTCCTATTTTTGTGTGTAAGTGCCGGTCCTGGGGCTTGAACTCGGGGTCTGGGCGCTGTCCCTGAGCTCTTTCACTCAAGGCTGGTGCTCTACCACTTGAGCCACAGCTCCACTTTTGGTTTTCAGGTGGTTCATGGGAGATCAGAGTCTCATGGACTTTCCCGCCTGGGCTGGCCTTGAACCATGATCCTCAGATCTCAGCCTCCTGAGTCCTGGGATGACAGGCGTGAGCTCTCAGAGGCCAGAAGCATTTTAATTTTTACAGAGAGAGAGAGAGAGGAGAGAGAAAGAGAGAGAGAGAGAGAGAGAGAGAGAGAGAGAGAACATACCTTTCATGCATCTTATATGCAGTCAATACTGCCTATGACACAGAAATTTCTAGGCTGATAGCAGTGAAACTTTGAATACACAGAAATCCACTGGAATAAGACAGGGAAGCAAATGGGGACCAGGTTATTAATCATTTCATTTCTAAGAGTGGAGAGCTCACGTGGAGCGGAATTCCACTCTGCCGATGCGACCCAACATCACGGGCTTCCCGTGAGGCACACAAAAGGACGATCCACTCTTTAGGCTCATGATAGAAATATGTAGGAAGAGCTTTCTGGAACCTTTCCCCAGGGAACACCCATCTATCCATCCATCCATCCATCCATCCATCCATGCATCCATGCATCCATCCATGCATCCATCCACCCATCCATCCATCCATCCACCCATCCACCCATCCACCCATCCACCCATCCATCCATCCATCCATCCATCCATCCATCCATCCATCCACCCACCCACCCACCCATCCATCCATCCATCCATCCATCCATCCATCCATCCATCCATCCATCCATCCATCCACTGAGCGCAGTCTGCTCACCTCCTACCCATTTTATCAATGCATGTTTTCAGCGTTTTCTGTCATCACAACTGGCGTGTGTGCCAGCGTGGGAGGGGGGGGTGGCTGCAAGCAGATAAATGTGTCTTACAATCCACGCTGTGTGTGGGGTGGGGGCCAAGGCCCAGTGCTTTATCCCCAAAAGGAACGAGGAGGAAAACCAACTGGTGCTGACAAGCGGCTCCCGCCTGTCATCCCAGCTACTCAGGAGGCTGAGACGTGAGGATCACGGTTCAAGGCCAGCCCAGGCAGGCAAGTCTGTGAGACTCTGCTCTCCAATGAACCAGTAAAAAGCCCCAAAGTGGAGCTGTGTGGTTCCAAGTGGTAGAGAGCTAGCCTTGAGTTGAAAGAGCTCAGGGACAGCGTGCCCAGGCCCTGAGTTCAAGTCCCAGGACTGGCACTCACACACCCAAAGTGAGATGGCACTATAACCCTGACTTGCAGTGAGGGATGGAAATGTCGCAGGTCAGCTCCGCCTCCCTGACCTCACAGCTGGCATCTCAGTCTCCAAGAAGCCGAGGGACTCTGTGGCCTGACAGTTCCCTGGTTCACAGCCTGAGGTGAGAGGCAAAGGGCAGTATTATCAGTACTGCTCCTTGCTCCACAGCCTGGGGCCTCTTGTCCGAGACCAGGCTTGCCTAGCCTGTCACCCAGCAGCTTCTAGAACATTCCCTGTACCACAGGAAAACTCCACACCCAGTAGGTTAGGCAGCAAGCCAGAGTTGGTGAGGGGATGAAGACAGTAGAATTCTTATGATGGAGGTGTGGTGGTGGCGAGCGTTCTGGAAGACTGGAAAGGCCACCTGGGAAAATCTTGGCAGCTGTTCAGTTAGGTTAAAAGAGAAGCCGGGGGAGGGAGGGGTTTGGTGATTCACACCTGTCATCCCAGCTACTCAGGAGGCTGAGATCTGAGGATCACGGTTCAAGGCCAGCCAGAGCAGGAAAGTCTGTGAGACTCTGACCGCCAATAAACTACTCAGAAAAGTGGGAGTGGCGCTGTGGCTCAAGTGGTAGAGCGCCAGCCTTGAGTGAAAGAGCTCAGGGACGCTCCTGGACATCGACCCAGAACTTCGCAGGCCAGGGTGCGCTGAAGACACCTGCACACCCGTGTTCATTGCTGCACTATTCACAATAGGCAAGCTGTGGAAACAGCCCAGGTGCCCTACCATAGATGAGCGGCTCCAAAACATGTCGCGCCTATACACAATGGAGTTTTACACAGCCGTTATGAAGAATCAGATCCTGTCAGGTGCAGGGAAGTGGGTGGACCTGGAGCAAAGCATCTTCAGTGAGGTCAGCCAGGCTCAGAGACACACACGGTGCAGGCTTTCTCAGAGGTGGAAGTTAGACCTACAACACGTGGGCACAGGATGGATGACACCGGACTCTAGACATCCACACACAGGGAGACCCACGGAGGACGCTCTGGGGGGAGGAACAGGCCTCTGCGTCTCTGATCATAGAAAAAACAAAACAAAACAGGATGATCACATGACCACCCTTCCCCAGAAAAGAGGCCGGTTCGGATGGAGAACACAGGTCCACAAGAAATCCGTGTGCACATCATCCACGAAGGCTCGGGGCATGTGATCGGCAAAAATCCAGCCAGCCAGTGAATAGACACACAGAAGGTGAGCTTCTGCCTTCGGAGGAGCAAGGACTGCAGAGACCCTGCCAGGCCACTCCTGGCCCTCACGTGACTCCACGTCCAACAAACGGACACAGTGACCATCCAGAGGACAGCAGGCATTCTGTCCTGAGCGGGGACGGGCGGGGGTTGAAGGTGGGGAACCGGGTGTTCCTGGCGGTGAATGTGCGTTGGATGGTGGTGGAAACGGCTTGACATTATATTCTGATGTTTGTGTCACGTTGCGAATATACTCATTAACGCTGGTTTGTATAAAAAGCACAAATGCACTCCTCTTGAATTGTAGTATTCAGATTTGAAGGCGGATTGAGTTTGAGGCCAGCCCTGGCTTCTTTTTTTTGTGTGCTGGTCCAAGGATTTGAACTCAGGGCCTGAGCACTTGTCTCTGAGCTTTTGTGCTCAAGGCTGGTGCTCTACCATTTTGAGCCACCGCTCCGCTTCCAGTTTTCCGGTGGTTCATTGGAGATCAGAGTCTCATAGCCTTTCCTGCCCTGGCTGGCTTTGAACCCTGCTCCTCAGATCTCAGCCTCCTGAGGAGCTAGAATGACAAGCATGAGCCACCAGCAATCAGCTATTTTTCAGAAAGGGATTACCACTCTTTTTACTAGCCTGGTTGGCATAAAGTAGGAAATCGCAGCAATCGTTTTAAAATATGATAAAACATGTTATTTATAAATGTATTGTGTATATTATTTATAAGATGGAGACAGTGGGCTGTAACTCCTCCTTGAGCAAGAACTGTTCACTGAAATCTAGAAGGCTTCCCATAATACCTTAAATACAGCCTCGTTAAAAAACTGCAGGAAAGCCAGACATGACAAATGATTCAGAGAACGGAAACATTAGGAAGAGTCCAGTTTAGAAACTTTTTTTATTTAAAAAATAAAACTATGAACAAAATACAGAAAAATATTGACACCTGTGGCAGGGAGACCAGGGCTTCAGCTGAGAGCAACTTCTGGGAAAACAAAACCCGGAATTGTCTAATGACGTTTTATTGGGGAATGCCGTATTCTAAAGTTCATTTGCATGTGGCGTGTGACACACTCTGAGAACTTCTACATACACGTTCATCGTACAGCTTGCGGACTTCAAGGTACATTTTCAAGTTCTAAGCCAACTGGCTGGTCTGTCACCATCAAGATGCCCCTGACGCTACTAAACTTCTGCTTATCTGATAGCACAATACAATTTTATTGGTGCTGTGCTTGGAGCCAGCTGTGTGTGGTTCTCTGGTGCTGGAGCACGCTGTGTGTGTGTGTGGCTCTCTGGTGCTGGAGCACGCTGTGTGTGTGGTTCTCTGGTGCTGGAGCACGCTGTGTGTGTGTGTGTGTGGTTCTCTGGTGGTGGAGCACGCTGTGTGTGTGTGTGTGTGGTTCTCTGGTGGTGGAGCACGCTGTGTGTGTGTGTGTGTGTGTGGTTCTCTGGTGCTGGAGCACGCTGTGTGTGTGTGTGTGTGTGTGGTTCTCTGGTGCTGGAGCACGCTGTGTGTGTGTGTGGCTCTCTGGTGCTGGAGCACGCTGTGTGTGTGTGTGTGGCTCTCTGGTGCTGGAGCACGCTGTGTGTGTGTGTGTGTGTGTGGTTCTCTGGTGGTGGAGCACGCTGTGTGTGTGTGTGTGTGTGGCTCTCTGGTGGTGGAGCACGCTGTGTGTGTGTGTGTGGTTCTCTGGTGCTGGAGCACGCTGTGTGTGTGTGTGTGTGTGTGTGTGGCTCTCTGGTGGTGGAGCACGCTGTGTGTGTGTGTGTGTGGCTCTCTGGTGCTGGAGCACGCTGTGTGTGTGTGTGGCTCTCTGGTGCTGGAGCACGCTGTGTGTGTGTGTGTGGGGCTCTCTGGTGCTGGAGCACGCTGTGTGTGTGTGTGTGGCTCTCTGGTGCTGGAACACGCCCTCTCTGGCTCTCTGGTGGTGGAGCACGCTGTGTGTGTGTGTGTGGCTCTCTGGTGGTGGAGCACGCTGTGTGTGTGTGTGGCTCTCTGGTGGTGGAGCACGCTGTGTGTGTGTGTGTGGTTCTCTGGTGCTGGAGCACGCTGTGTGTGTGTGTGTGGCTCTCTGGTGGTGGAGCACGCTGTGTGTGTGTGTGTGGTTCTCTGGTGCTGGAGCACGCTGTGTGTGTGTGTGTGGCTCTCTGGTGCTGGAGCACGCTGTGTGTGTGGCTCTCTGGTGCTGGAGCATGCCCTCTCTGGTTCTCTGGTGGTGGAGCACGCTGTGTGTGTGGCTCTCTGGTGGTGGAGCACGCTGTGTGTGTGTGTGTGTGTGTGGTTCTCTGGTGCTGGAGCACGCTGTGTGTGTGTGTGGTTCTCTGGTGGTGGAGCACGCTGTGTGTGTGTGTGGTCCTCTGGTGCTGGAGCACGCTGTGTGTGTGTGTGGTTCTCTGGTGCTGGAGCACGCTGTGTGTGTGGCTCTCTGGTGGTGGAGCACGCTGTGTGTGTGTGTGTGGCTCTCTGGTGCTGGAGCACGCTGTGTGTGTGTGTGTGTGGCTCTCTGGTGGTGGAGCACGCTGTGTGTGTGGCTCTCTGGTGGTGGAGCACGCTGTGTGTGTGGCTCTCTGGTGGTGGAGCGCGTCGATCACGCACGTCGATCACGGCGTGGCTGCCCCGCGCCCCCCACGGGCTCCCCCGTCTCTGGGACTCGCGCTTTCGGTGAGAGCTGTGCGGGACTGGGAGGTCGTCGGGTTTTAAGTTCTTTGTAGAAGACGCAGCACCTTCGGGCAGTTCTCCCCAGGTTCCTCACCTGCCACGCGGCCCCCACCACGCGCGCATGCGCACACACGCGCACGCAGGCAAACCCCACGCCGCTCACGGACCCGCGGCAGCCGGGCCTGGGGCCGAGACCCGAGGATCACGGCTCCCGCCGGCCCGGCCCGGGGATCCTTGAAACCGTCTCCTCCCATTGACCAGCAACAAGCTGCCGGGAGCCCAGAGTTCGCGCCCAGGCCCAGCGCGCGCATGCGCACCAACGACACACACAGAGCGGCCCGGCTGCTTTCGGCGGGTCACGGGGCGGGAGCTCTGCGCAGGCGCGGGCGCGGGCGCGGGCGCGGGGCTCAGGTCGTGCCCTCGGCCCCGCCGCCGCCGCCCGGCGCCTCCGCGTCCGCTTCTCGGAGGAACACCACGGCGTCGCCGCTCACATTGATGAGACACTGCGCCTGCGGGCGGGCGGGCCGGCGGGGTTCGGGGCGGGGTTCGGGGCTCGCTTCCCGCGGGCGGGGTTCGGGGCGGGGTTCGGGGCTCACCTCCCGCGGGCGGGGTTCGGGGCTCACCTCCCGCGGGCGGGCGGGGTTCGGGGCTCACCTCCCGCGGGCGGGCGGGGTTCGGGGCGGGGTTCGGGGCGGGGTTCGGGGCGGGGTTCGGGGCGGGGTTCGGGGCGGGGTTCGGGGCGGGGTTCGGGGCTCACCTCCCGCGGGCGGGGCGGGGTTCGGGGCGGGGTTCGGGGCGGGGTTCGGGGCGGGGTTCGGGGCTCGCTTCCCGCGGGCGGGCGGGGTTCGGGGCGGGGTTCGGGGCTCGCTTCCCGCGGGCGGGGTTCGGGGCGGGGTTCGGGGCTCGCCTCCCGCGGGCGGGGTTCGGGGCTCACCTGGTTCTTGTTGGGGTTCTCCATGAACACGCACTGCTTCATGATGTAGGAGACCACGGCGTTGCCGCCCAGCGCCGCCACGTGCGCGCGCACCATGGCGAAGACCTCGGCGATGAAGGCGTGCAGGAAGCCGCTGACGCCGCCCTCCTGCGGACGCACGCCACACGTCATCGCGGCGCCCCGCCCCGCGCCCCGCCCACCGCGGCGCGACCTCCCCGGGCCCGCCCACCGGGCAGGACGTCACCGGGCCCCGCCCACAGGGGGTGCCCACGCAGGGAGCCAAGCCCCGCCCAACGTCAAACGTCAATGAGGGAGGGAGGGAGGGAGGGAGGGAGGAGGGTGGGGGAGGGTGGGGGAGGGAGGGAGGGAGGAGGGTGGGGGGGAGGGAGGAGGAGGAAGGAGGGGGCGGGCGGTCACCTCGCGCAGGGACGTGGTCTCGCGGATGAAGAACATGTTGATGATGCCCAGGTACTTGGTGATCCTGGCTCCGGGGATGAAGGAGAGCGGCGTCATCCGCACCACGCCGACGCTGGAGCCCGGCCCGCCGGGGCCGCCGGGCGCGGCGGGGCCGGGCGGCGCGGGGCGGGCCCGGGCGGCGCCCTCGCCCCCGGCGGCGCTGGCCTTGTCCAGGGCGGCGGCTGCGCGGGGAGAGAGGGCAGAGCGTGGGGCGCGGGCGATCGCGGCCGCCCGCCAAGCTAGGGCCCACAGGAGGACGCATGCACCATGCCAGACAGACAGACAGACAGACAGGAGCGAGGCGGGGCGCAAGTCTGTGTGGGAGGAAATGGCATTCCTGCAAAAGAAAAGGTCGGTGCAGTGGAACCCGACAAAAGACACGCGCGGCTGCAAGCACCCACCCCGCCCGGCCGTCGGGAAGCTGTCCGCAAACCAGTCACGTGGAGGCCTGCGGCCCCTTCCACCAATGCAGCACAGACAGCAGCCATCCATCCATCCATCCATCATCCATCCATCCATCCATCCATCCATCCATCCATCCATCCATCCATCCATCTATCCATCATCCATCCACCCATCCATCATCCATCTATCCATCCATCCATCCCTCCATTCATCCATCATCCACCCATCCATCCATCCAAACACCCACCTATCCATCCATCATCCATCTATCCACCCATCCATCATCCATCCAACCACCCACCTATCCATCCATCCATCCATCCACCCATCCATCATCCATCTATCCATCCATCCATCCATCCATCATCCATCCATCCCTCCATTCATCCATCATCCACCCATCCATCCACCATCCATCCATCCAAACACCCACCTATCCATCCATCATCCATCTATCCACCCATCCATCATCCATCCACCCACCATCCATCTACCCATCATCCATCCAACCACCCACCTATCCATCCATCCATCCATCATCCATCCACCCACCCATCCATCCATCCATCATCCATCCATCCATCCATCCACCCACCTACCTATCCATCCATCATCCATCCATCCATCCATCCACCCACCTATCCATCCATCCTCCACCTATCCACCCACCTATCCATCTATCCACCCATCATCCATCTACCCATCCATCCACCATCCATCTACCCACCAATCCATCCATCCACCCATCACCCATCCACCCATCCATCCACCATCCATCTACCCACCAATCCATCCATCCACCCATCATCCATCCACCCATCACCCATCCATCCACCCACCCACCCACTGTCCACCCACCCACTGTCCATCCACCCACCATCCATCCATCATCCATCCATCATCCATCTACCATCCATTCACCCATCCATCCATCATCCATCCATCCACCATCCATCCATCCACCCACCCTCCACCCATCCATCATCCATCCATCCATCCATCCACCATCCATCTACCATCCATTCACCCATCCATCCATCCACCCACCCACCATCTATCCATCCATCCATCCACTCACCCACCATCCGTCCACCATCTATCCATCCATCATCCATCCAACCATCCATCCATTCACCCACCATCCATCCACCCACTGACCATCCATCTACCCACCCACTGACCATCCAACTATCCATCCACCCACCCATCCATCGATCTACCATCCATCCATCCACCCACTCACCCATCCATCCATCTATCCTCTATCATCCATCCCATTTATCTATCCACCCATCTGTCTCTTATCCATCCATCCATGTACTATCCATCTAGCCAGCTATCTATCCATCCACCTACCCATCTATCTGTCTGTCCATCTACCTATCTACCCATCCATCCATCCATCCATCTCTACCTATCTATCAATATCCATCCACTTATCTATCGATCCACCTATCTATATCTACACCCACATCTAACTTGTCTATCAATCTATCCATCCATCCGTCTATCCGTCTATGTCTGTCTATCCATCCATCTATATATCTATCTACACATATATCTAATTTGCATCATAACCCTGAAATGTAGTTATCATTTGAATTAAAAGCATTCATTTGGACAGTGAAACTCAAGAGAAATTAAATGAGTTGCCCAAGATCCACCAGCCATTAAACTGGTCTGGGAAGATTCAGGACCAGATGTGGCCGGCTCCTTCCCTTTCCATGGATTCTAAAACTCCTTCCTTCACTATGGCTCCCTGCAAAACACGGACCCCAGACCCAAGGGCCGCCGGTGCAGAGAAGCGCGGGAGCGTGGGAGTCTCTGAACTCTCTTCACTCCTGCGGAACACGCTTGCCCAATGTCTAGAGCCGGGCTCCAGAAACCTCTCTCCAATACGTAGAAGGATTAGATCTGGACGGCCATTCTTTTCCAGACTCGCTTTACAAACCACAACCACCACAAACAGAAAATGTTCAAGACGCTTTCCTAGCTGGCAGGCCCTTCCTTCGGTAGCTCCGTAAGTGACCCCATAGCATGGCTACAGCCTCGCGTGCCAGCGCCTGCCTGCAGTGTCGCAAAGTGAATGGCAAGACAGCAATCGGGTCTAGCTTTCACCACGGGAAACCAAGATAAGCCTCTGAGATCCCCGGGGCGGGGTGGAAGCAGCCGCCTACTTGTCTTCATTGATCCGCGCCTTATGCTCTGAGCTTTCAGTTTAATGAGCTCTATCCAGCCGCCGCATCTGTCTGCAAAGGAACTGTAATCTACGGACGTGGCTGGGGACACACACAAAAGAAACAAAAAGAAAAACAAAGGAAAAAAACATGGATGACGTCTCTTACTGCTCAGAACACCGCTTTCCAACGCTGTCATTTAACTGTGACTTAAAAAAAAGAAAACCACCAAAAAAAAAATTAAAGAAAAAACAACAGAAAAAAGGATGACCCTGTTCAATTGAGGGAAGAGGTGCGAAGGGTTCAGCGTTAGACCCTGAGTTGTCCAAAACCAAGTTCTTGATTGGCTGGGTCGGGTTGGTTTGTTTGGGGGGTGTGGTGTGGCTGTGGTCGTGGTCTCTGGGGATGGGGTGGGGGGAGAGGGTCCCAGAAAAATATCAACAAAAGAACCCCAGTTGGGCTTACCTCGTTTTCCATTCGTGTGTGTGTGTGTGTGTGTGTGTGCGCGCGTGCGTGCGTGTGCCAGAACTGGAGCTTGAACTCAGGGTCTCCAACTGCTATTGAGCTGTCATGCCCAAGGCTGATGCTCTACCATTTGAGCCACAGCTCCACCTCTGGCTTTTTGGTGGCTTTTAGCTGGTGGTAAGAATCTCAGGGAACGGTCCAGCCTTAATTGGCTTTGCAGTGGGATCCTTAAGATCTTGGCTTCCTGAGGGGTTGGGATTACAGGCGTGAGCCACGCTACCTAGCTTCCTGCTTTTCATTCACTTGGTTCTCGTTATCTCCTCTTTGAGCGTTGCTTTCTGATCAAAAATAAAAGTACTGCAACTTCTCTCCCATGGAAGTCAAGAGAGGTGACGGGCATCCCACCCTGAAGTTTAGTTTCACAGCAAAAACTTTTCCCTAGGCCTTTCCACTCGAGGCTGGAGCTCTGCCACTTGAGCCACAGCTCCCGTCTGGCCTTTTGCTGGTTCGCTGGATTTTCCTGCCTGGATGTGGCTTCGAATCTTCAGATCTCAGCCTCCTGAGTAGCTACAGTGACAGGTGTGAGCCACCAGCGGCTGAAGTCCCAAACAATGACTTGGATCTTGTTGAGTTAAATAATCATAACCATGCTGAAGGGTTTCATTTTATATTTTTTAGAAATGAAGAAAACTTTAAAGGAACTATTTAATATTAGTCCCTCCCACTCCAGGACAGTCTACCCCCTGCTCCGGCTCCTTCCTATGGCCTGTCCACTGGCTCTTCACCGCTTTTGATGAATAGGTGGTCAGTGAAAGAAACTCAGCTGTTTGGACATCTGGTCTACCTGAGTGAGCGCTTGCTCTCTGCACGTGTTCTAATGAGCCAAGAGTACCAGCCTGCATCTCTGCTCCCCTGTCTTAGCGTCTTCCACTAGCTGGAGGACCAGCGGTAAGGCTGGCTTCACTGTGCCAGCAACCTGAATCCGAGTAGTTAGGTTCCATAAAAACTGGTCCAGTCTGTCTGTCCCACACACTGCCAATACTGCCAGTGAAGATGTACGATAGTAGCATGCTTCAGATAATGCCAAAGGCGTTTCAGAAACCAGTCACAAGCAAGTCTAGAGATGTAACAAACGTCAGTTGAATAACAGCCAATGTGCAAGTCCACTGACACAGTCGCAGAGCAAAGGGTCTGGGCGCTGGCGAGAGCGTGCGACGTGAAACACAAGCAGGGCACAACTGAGGAGGATTAATAACAACAACAACGGCAATAATAATAACAACAAGAAGCTTGACAGTGACCGGGAGCGGCTTCTGGGCCTAAAGGCCTGGCTCACCACCGCCCGTGCTGTTTGTATCGCTCGCGCCCCCTGGTGGCAGACTTCGGGGGTCTCCAGAGGGAGAAGGAAAAAAATCCCACAAGCAGAATTGCTGCTTTCCAGAAACTTCAAAGAAACAGTACTCAAGATTTCCCCTGGCTCTGTGTCCTTGTGTAATGTATGCCTAAGAGACAGGGCCAGTTTAAGCATACTATTAAGCATACTATCAAAATATCATAACCTATTTTTAATGCAAGCTCTAGCCACCTGAGTGGAAAAGCTCAAAAAGTTTTACAATTGAAAGGGGAAAAAAAAGTGTTGCCAGAGTTGAATTAACTCAGGAAAATCATGCAGAATAATTTCAGCCAGTCAGTTTAAGGAAATTAGGGAAGCTGTGTGTGTGTGTGTGCGTGTGCGTATGCGTGTGTGTGTCCTGAGGCTTGAGCTCACGGACTGGGACTCTGTCCCTGAGCTTTTTGGCAAACGGCTAGTGCTTTACCATGTGAGCCACAGCTCCACTTTCGGCTTTTTGCTGGCTCACTGGAGATAGGAACCTCATAGACACTCCTGCCCAGACTGGCTTCAAATCCTGATCCTCAGATCTCAGCCTCCTGAGCAGCTACGATTATACAGGTGTGAGCCACTGGCACTCAGCAGCTTGTTTTCATTTGTTTCTTGTTAGAAAAAGATCTCAGCTTCCTAAATAGCGAGGATTACAGGCGGGAGCTCCGGCGCCCGGCTTAATGACCCATTTTGAAATGATGGGCACAAATGAATAGACACGAGCTGGCGTGCAGACAGGATGAACGGATGTGCGTGCTGGTGGTGGGCACGGCCCCAGCCACGCGTGACCCAGGACCGCCAGACCACACCAGCTCCTCACCATCGTCCCCAGCGGCTCTGCTCGCACCGCCACGGATGGCACCTTTTAAGAAACTGCTGGAACGCAGTGCCATTCAACATCCTGAATTTCAAAGGAATATCCACACTGTGTGTCTATCTATCTATTGAGGTAAGGAGCAAGGTAGTGCCAAATCAACCATAAGGTGACCCGGTGCTCTGTGACATCACAGATCCAAACACAGCCAAGGACGGGCAGGAGACACTAACCGTGGATGGACGATTCAGAGCTGGGCCACCCCGGAACGAAACATCATTGCTTCAAGACATTCACGCATGCTCAGTGCCAAAAAAACGTAACTCAGGGTTTAGCTAGACGTCAAAGATGGAATTCTTAAACCAATTATTATGCGGAGTTCTTTCTTTCTCTTTCTTTCTTCCTTCCTTCCTTCCTTTCTTTCTATGCTTCATTCTGTTTGTATTGGTTGCCAGTCCTGGGGCTTGAACGCAGGGCCTGGGCGCTGTCTCTGAGCTTTATCGTTCAAGGCTGGTGCTCTACCACTTGAGCCACAGCTCCTCTTCTGGCTTTTTGGTGGTTCACTGCAGGTAAGAGTCTCATGGGCTTTCTTGACCAGGCTGGCTTTGAACTGCGATCCTCAGATCTCAGCCTCCTGAGTAGCTGGGCTGACAGGCGGGAGCTACTGAGTACTGCTAAAGCTTAGTTCTTAAAAGTACTGTGTACTTTTAAGTACTTTGTAAAAGTACTTTTATCAAAGGGGATAAAAGCTTTTCACAGCAAAACATCCTGCTTTTGTCATGAACGTGAACGTGGATGCAAACTCAATTTCAAGCTTCTTAGAATGCCTTAAGAAAATGGCTCCCAGTATAACCAACCTGACAAATCATGAGATCTGTAAGGCAACTAGACCAGCCCGCCTTCCTCTCTCTCCTGCTCTCTCCTCGTTGCTAAACTGAAATTCCTACACATTTCTTTCAATTCAGCCTTTTCCGTTCACATTATGAGGCTCTGGCACTAAGTCTGTGCCGGTGGCTCACGCCTGTAATCTCAGGTGGCTGAGATCTGAGGATCGTAGCTCCAAACCAGAGCAGGTAGGAAAGTCCATGAGGCTCTTATTTCCAATTAAACACCAAAAAGCTAGAAGTGGAGTTGTGGCTCAAGTGGTAGAGTACTAACTAGCATTAAGAGAAAAAGCGAAGAGATGGTACTTAGGCTCTGAGTTCAAGTCCCAGGTCTGCACCAAAAGAAATAGCAGAGGGGTCGGGGGTGGTGGCTCACGCCTGTCATCCTAGCTACTCAGGAGGCTAAGATCTAAGGATCACTTGGTTCAAAGCCAGCCTGGGCAGGAAAGGCCTTGAGACTCTTATCTCCAATAAACCACTCAGAAAACTGGAAGTGGTGCTGTGGCTCAAGTGGTAGAGCGCTTGCCTTGAGCTGAAGGGCTCAGGGACAGCACCCAGGCCCCGAGTACAAGACCCATGACAATGAAAAAAAGAAAGAAAGAAAGAAAGAAAGAAAGAAGAAATAGCAGAGGGATGCAGGTATATTTCATGATTTGTGAATTGTTAATCTTAATTCAAAATTAGTTTATGTAAATACATCTTACTGTATTCAAACTAGCCAATCACGAGCAGATTTTGAGCCTGAGCTCAGCCAATCAGAGCAGAGGGGCGGGGCCAGCTGCACTAGGTCTGAACAGGGGAGTGGCCGGCCTGAGAGGATGGCAGTTCAAAGCCAGCCCGGGCAGGAAGAGTCCATGAGACTCTTATCTGCAACGAACCACCAAAAAGCCGCACACGGATTTCTGGCCGAGGGCTGGACCCCTGGCCGGCTGATGGTTCGTGTGCATGGGGGACTCCCGTGGCAGGAGCCCTCTGGACACGCCCGGCCACGCCGGGCACGCACCGCGCTGCGGCTGAGGACCGAGTGTGCGTTCCGCGTGGGCCAGGGGTCGATTAGACGTGGCAGTGGTGAGGATGGCGATGCGGATGGGGACGGTGGCATTATCTGATTCTAGAAGTTTCAAATGTTTGAAGCTGGTCCTTCAAATAATACACTGAGAAATGATGAGGAAAACCACAGCAGGAACACTGTTGTGATTGGGGGGGCCAGAGACCTGGCCTCTCCCCTCCCCCCGGGCCCGCTCCCCACGCCTCTGCTACGGCTCGGAGGAGCGCGCTGAAAGGCTACTCGCGTCTCTGATTTGGGTAAATAAGTCGGCTCTGGCTTTCCTCTAAGCCGCAGGCGTTTGGGAATAAGCAAAGAAATACAGGACCTAAGGGACTGCACGCTTCTGAAGGCTGTCAGGAAAGCTCAATCGTGGAACATTTTACACAGGGGAAACTGAGCCATCAGCCCAAGTTCTCAAACCATCTCTACGGCAAGGCTGGGCGCATTTCCCTCCACCTGGGCCTGTCCGCCACAGCCACAGAGATTCTGAGGAACTGTCTTACTGTGATTCAGCCCACGCAAATGTTTCTCACCTTGTTCTTTAGCTCACAATATATCATATGAAGTGGACACTGGTGACATGGGCCTGTCATCCTACTCAGGAGGCTGAGATCCGAGGATCGTGGTTTGAGGCCAGCCCAGGTAGAAAAGTCCGTGAGACTCTTACCTCCAGGGAACCACCAGAAAACCGGAAGTGGAGCTGTGGCTCAAGTGGTAGAGCTCCAGCCTGGAGCAAAATGGCTCAGGGACGGTGCCCAGGCCCTGAGTTCAAGCCCCGGGACTGGTACCGAAATACAATCAAACAAAAACATTTTATACTAAGAAACATATAATCATTAGTCATAAATTACCTTTGAAAGCTATTAGTATAGACAACGCAAATTATCTGAGATTCTCTGTAATCATTAACAAATAGTAAACTTCAGCCAGTAAAGAGCCCAACTTGAGAAATATCATTGTGGGTTGGATTTTTAGGGTGCTTTCCTGCTTGTGTTTCTTGTTAATGGTCCCTAAATGCGATTCTCAGTTCTACCAAAAAAGCAAACTACCCCCTCTCCAACAACAAAATAGTGCTTTGGAAGTAATCCTGCATAAATACAAGTTTCTATATAAAGGAGCTATCTTTATTATAGTTGCAAGGTTCATGTTTTCTGTTCTAGAAATTACATTTGATTCAGACGTCTGAACTCAGCTTACCTTTGAAGTTGATTTTTCCCCCTCTATTCTTTTAAGGAAGTTAAGGCTCTACAAGAGTCTCTGTTTAGCTCTTCTTTTGTTCTCTATTTAATTCTATTTTTCTCCTAGTCGTGGGACTTGAACTCTAGGCTTGGGTGCTGTCCTTGAACTCTCTTTTGCTCAAGGCTAGCACGCTACCATTTTGAACCACAGGACCAATTCTGTTTTTTTGGTGGTTCATTGGACATAAAAGTTTCATAGTCTTTCCTGCCTGGGTTGGCTTTGAACTGTGATCCTCAGTTCTCAGCCTCCTGAGTAGCTGGGATGACAGGCGTGAGCCACCAGCACCCGGCTCTACTTAATTCTTTATTTAGAATTCCGGTTGCTAAAATGGAAAGATGGCTGAAGTTGGCAGGTTAGGAAAACCAGAGTATGCCCAAAGGTGTCTTTTCACTTTTAAATGACAACACAAAATGCATTTTCTCACACAGACTGATAAAGAACCTACCGATAAATAAACAAAGTGAATTTAAAATGATTCCCCTTTACCTACAAGCTGGTATCAGATAAAACAATTAACGAGTAGAAATAATCGTTGGACTACTATTGCATCCCATACAAATTAGAATAGCTGCTTTGATTCTTAAATAACAAAAGCATTGTTTCTTAGACTAAAAACTTTAGGGAAAAACCCACAGACTCCACTTTCTGAGTTCTGGTAAGTGTCAGACATTTGGAAAAAAAAATTTTTTTACCACGAAAATTACCCTGAAATCAGAGGGGAAGTAGAATTTTAAAACAAACAAGAAACAAAAAAAAACCCCTGCCTGCTACCTTCCTCCAGTCTATACAGACTAGATATACTGCTATTAAATTAAGGGGTAATTACTTCACATCTGACAATGGGACTGTCTTATAAATACCTACGTATTTGATCCTAGCAAGAACACACAAAAAAACAGAATAGACCAAACCTAGAGTTGTCCCATAACCTGCCCCGTCCCCTTCCATCTGTACGCTCGAGAAAAAACCCCTGCGCCTAGCTCTGGTGCTCGCCTAGCTCTGGTGCTCACGTCTCTAATCCCAGTTACTCAGGAGGCTGAGATCTGAGGATCAAGGTTCGAAGCCAGCCCGGGGGAGGAAAGTCCGTGAGACTCTTATCTGCAATAAACCAGCAAAAGGCCAGAGGTGCAGCTGTGGCTCAAGTGTTAGAGCATTCAGCTTGAGTGAGAGAGCTCAGGGACAGCAGCTAGGCCCTGAGCCAAACTCCAGTACTAGCACAAACATACACTCTCTCCCTCCCCACACACACAAAAAAAGAGCCAGGAGACTCTTATCTCTAAAGAACCAAAAGAAAATCGGAAGCGGCGCTGTGGCTCAAATAGTAGAGCACCAGCCTTGAGCTGAAGAGCTCAGGGACAGCGTTCAAGACCCACAATCCAAAAACCACCCCCCAAAAACAAAACCCCAAACACCACACAGAAACAAACATCTGGGGGACGTCTATAAAAATCAAAAACCTTCTTGAAAGGTTTAGATTATTGCTGGAAAACACTTCCCCAACACCCGATGGTACAATTACCTTGGAAAAACCCCAAATTTCCCCAAAGAAAACAACCCCCATACATCTGAGGTATGCGGACGCAATGCCGCATGGCAGATTGCTTTCACGCCTGCTGGTGCCCATGCTGAAGAGAAACCAAGGCAAGAACTTAACTTCCTCTCAGTGATAAACTTGGAAAATTACACGAGGGAGGGGCTGGAAGAGGAGGGTGTGACTCCACCAACCTTTCACTGCCGGGAACGGATGGGAAGGAAGAGAATCTGAACACAACTCCAGCGGGAACTGCAAAAGTTCTTCATTATCTGAAGAGCCTGTGGAGCCGAGAAAGATGCCAACCGGTGAGTGACCCTCTACTGTTAACACGGGGGAAAAAAACGAACAAACGGTGAGAAAGCAGCCCCTGGATGCCAGGAGCTCCCACCTGCCGTCCCAGCGACTCAGGAGGCTGAGATCTAGAGGATCGCGGTTCAAAGCCAGCGCCGGCGGGAAAGTCCGTGCGACTCTTATCTCCAACAAACCACCAAAAAAATGCAAGTGGCCCTGTGGCTTAAGTGGTAGAGCGCTAGCCTTGAGCTGAGGAGTTGAGGGACAGCGCCCAGGCCCTGAGTTCAAGCCCCACGACCGACAAAAAAAAAAAAAAAAATTAAAATAAAAAAAAAAGAATGTAGGCCGGGCACGCTGGTGGCTCACGCCTGTAATCCTAGCTACTCAGGAGGCTGAGATCTGAGGATCGCGGTTCAAAGCCAGCCCGGGCAGGAGAGACCGTGAGACTCCTATCTCCAATAAACCACCAGAAAACTGGAAGTGGCGCTGTAGCTCAAGTGGTAGAGCGCTCGCCTTGAGCTGAGGGACAGCGCCCAGGCCCAGAGTTCAAGCCCCACGGCCGACAAAAAAAAAAAAAAAAAAAAAAAAAAAAAGAATGTAATCTCAACTTTAAAATGTTTAAGTGAATCAGGAATATTAAGCCAAGAAGTCCCTTCCAATTTAACCAGTAGTATATGCCCAACTCTTTTGTTGTTTTTAAGTTTTGTTTTCTTCAGAACAGCTTCAAATCATTTTCTTTTGAGTATATTGAGTAAAATTGGTATTTCCCAAATTGTACTGCATTCGGGGACATCTCAAAGGATCTCTTGAATATGTTGGGAATTTTCCTAACAACAATTTCCATGACCACGTCGGTGAGTTGGCATGGGATTTTACGATATCCTCAGAGAGCGTGGTATAGAAGCCCTTAGACTGCCAGGCACTGGTGGCTCACTCTTGCAGTCCCAGCTATTCAGGAGGCTGAGATCTGAGGACCATAATTAGAAGCCAACCCCAAGCAGGAAAGTCCGTGAGACTCTTATAGCTAATTAAACACCAAAAAATCCTGAGTAGAAGTTTGGCTCAAGTGACATAGCATGAGCCTTTAGCCAAAAACAAAAACCAAGACACAAAAAGCAGCCAGAGACGGTGCCCAAGCCCTGAGTTCAAGCCCCACGACTGACATAAAAGAAAAAAAGAAAGTGCCACATTTTAATTGATTAATTGAATGCCAGGTTCAATCCATCTGGATCACCCCTACAAGAAGGAGCAGGTAACAGAAGTATGCCCACTTGTCCCGTTGATTTAACGCGCAAGTCCACTGTAGACAAGTGTGCGTCAGCGGCCGCCCCAGACTCACCTCTCTGAAGCGACTTCTCCGTGTGTAAGCTCGTGG